>NC_089777.1:36206536-36229036 GCF_040412425.1 Macrobrachium rosenbergii
AGAATATTAGGATTAAGTTTCTTGACGAAATGAAAGAAATGAAGAATATTGGGATCAAATCGCTATTTGAGATCTCAAACTTGGTGTAAGCGTGTATAAATTAAAGTGTGTAAGTTCGATTGATTTATTTGTTTACGTAATCAGGCGTCACAGAGACTATAATGAGACCCTGTGGGTGTGTGTGTGTGTACGTGTGTATGTGCGTGTGATCAATCACCAGCTTCATCAGTTAAACCAATAATTAAGTGAGAAAACAATTAACGTGGAGGTGGGAAATTAATAAATTGAATTCAATTGTAATCAGCAGCTGCGGAATTTATATAATTGTTCCCCAAAAATGGTAATCAGAGGCATTTCATTACGTCTCACTTTGAAAGGACAGTAAAGTCATACAAGTGTAATTACGCATTAATTGAATTAATTATTCTTGTTAATAATCATTCTTGTGTAATTCTACATATTAGTTTATATTCAATTTTATTTTATATTCAGAGATTAGATCATATACGTCAGTCAGGCAGAGGGGATTGATTACTAGGCAGATGCACTGATGTGCTTTTTTGAAACGAAGTCCGACGGCATTGGCAGCTGCATTTTCTTCTTTAGAATTAGGATTAAAGAAGGGGTAAGGAAAGGGTTGCAACTTGGCTCCACGGGAAGCTATGGCGCGGCTTACGATAGTAGCTTTGTTATAGAAACCAGAGAAAATTATTTCTGCTCAGAGAAAATTCCACAGCTTGGCTGTGAAGGGAAGAGAGCAGCCTCCTCACTAAACTATACTGGGCAGGAATAGTGTGTCTTATGCATGTTTTATGTTAGTTCACATAACTTTTACTCCTCCGCGTATAAGGTTATGCAATCTCCTTGATTTTTTCCTCAGACTGCACATCACTGCTGTTTGTATAAGTGTTCTAAAAGTTTGATTTAGTACAGTATGTGACTTATGCAAATTATTTACTTGCATATATCAAGCTTCTAGAATCCTCAACAGAGGTAACAATGAGTAATCTTTCTCTTTTATATATCTGTCTATTTATTTTTCTTCCTTTCATCTATTTCTTTATTTTCAGCTATCTCGATGGAAAAAAAATTCATCGATTTTTTGGTTTTGCAAAATCTGGTTTTATTCTTAATTTTATTTATGGAATAGCAAATTACAGATCTCTCTCTCTCTCTCTCTCTCTCTCTCTCTATATATATATATATATATATATATATATATATATATATATATATATATATATATATATATATATTTATGTTTATATTTATATTTATGTATGTGTGTATATATATAAATTTATATATATATACAGTATATGTTGATAGATCACATGTTTTTCCTATACTTTCTGATGATTTCACTCACTACGATTGTCAAGTTTTATCCCTTTCTCCTACTCTTTTATCCCCTGCCATCTGCTCCCACCTCATCCTCTCCTGTGGTGATTTACATGCGAGCCTTGGCCTTATTCCGGATGCAAGAGGGAGGCTCACTCTACAGCTTCTCTTTGCTCCACCCAGAAGTATTCGACGATTTTTAGACCTTTCCTACTGTGCGACAGAATGTGGCTGAAGTAAAGAAGTTTTTTGTATGACTTTTTTTTCTAAACTCCTCATTTATGTTTAAAATTATCAGGTGCATGGGATCTGTGGCAATTATACATTCCCCCTTTCCCTCACTCTACTTTGAGCATGTTAAGGAGAAAGGAGACTTTTAAGGATGGCTGACAGGCAACGACAGAAATGTGTAAATTTTATTGACAGAGCTCACGTCATACGCCTTTATGTATACTGTAAAAAAATATATATGTATATATATGTGTGTATGTGTATATGTATATATATATATACAATTCACTACTATCTATACAATTCACTACTAGTTATATATATATATATATATATATATATATATATAGAGAGAGAGAGAGAGAGAGAGAGAGAGAGAGAGAGAGAGAGAGTTAGATACACACACACACACACACACACACATATATATATATATATATATATATATATATATATATATATATATATATATATATATATATATATGCATGCATGAGGAATTGTGAAATAATGGAATTCTAAATGTTTCGGCTTTATTCTAATTCAGATTAAGTATTTTGCTTGAAAATGTCTTAGAGTAAAGTCACTCTGTTTTTTCATCTTTCTCCGGGCCATGTAGTATTTATGTTTATGTGTATATTTGCGTGTATGTATTATATACAAATTTATATACCCATTCATTGTAGATTTACTGCAAGATAGAAAACGTAAGTGTGAAATATAAAATAGATTCAGTCTTAAAGACATCAGAAAAAATAGCCCTTGACTAAGAAAGTTTTATCATAACCCAAAAAGTAGACTAAATGCTACTTAAAATTCAAATTCTTACTTAAAAAGTCTATAATCCTTCAATTCCATTTTTAAAAAACCCGTGACAGGAATGGATTGATTATATCGACTTAATATAAACAATTAATCTATCTACCCACCATGGAAATTCTAGGGTGAAATGAACAGGTAGTCACCACCTCATCAGTATAGCGCTGAATTCATCACATTCATCGCTTGTGATCAGAAATTGAACTTTTGGATTTTGGTTCTGTTCGGAGAGAATTTTTTTTCTTGATATCTGGTCTTTGCGGGGTGAACCCTAGCCAGCGGTTTTCAATTACTTCTGTTTATGTTTGCATTTGATTTAGTTGTACAGAAACTGTGATCAGTATTTAGGTTTTTATTTGGTATAGTGTTTTTAGAGGAAAGAAAAGGCGGTAGTTTTAAATGAAAATGTTGTATTAATTAAAACTTTCGGACTTCATAAATCCTTTTTTTCTATAAAAATATTCATGCCGAAAGTTGCCTCTCTCTCTCTCTCTCTCTCTCTCTCTCTCTCTCTCTCTCTCTCTCTCTCTCTCTCTCTCTCTCTCTCTCTCTCTACGAAACATTTCTTATAATTCGAAATATTTCTTATCCTAATTAGTTCCATAAAACAGTCTCTCTCTCTCTCTCTCTCTCTCTCTCTCTCTC
This sequence comes from Macrobrachium rosenbergii, assembly GCF_040412425.1. NCBI lineage: Eukaryota > Metazoa > Arthropoda > Malacostraca > Decapoda > Palaemonidae > Macrobrachium > Macrobrachium rosenbergii. Next base: position 36,209,573 of record NC_089777.1, read on the forward strand.
TCTCTCTCTCTCTCTCTCTCTCTCTCTCTCTCTCTCTCTCGTTAACGATATCACTATCTCGACTTCTTTTTCTGAACAGCAGTCTCCTCACCAAGACACAACTGGGTCAGTGGTGCTCGTCGGCACTGACCTGGACCCGAGTTCCAACACCTGGACCCTGGGACCTCAGTTCAAGATCTGTCTCGGCGAATCACTGATCAGGTAAGTTTGTTTGTGTCTTGGTTTGTTTTGATAGAGAGATAGACAAAGTAAGAAATTAATAAATACATGTTATTATATGAAATGAACTTCTTCCATTAGCCACTGATATCGCGTATACTGTAAGTCTCCAATTCAGTTCAGAACCAGTTTACTTAATTTTTCCCCCTCCTGTAAAGTTCTGATATCTCTCTCTCTCTCTCTCTCTCTCTCTCTCTCTCTCTCTCTCTCTCTCTCTCTCTCTCTCTCTCTCATATATATATATATATATATATATATATATATATATATATATATATATATATATATATATATATATATATATATATATATATATATATATTAATATATATATATATGTAATTATATATATTTATATCAAGATAAAGGTTCTGTTCTCTATACTACCATTCATGATCATTATCTTGAGAATAAGTCAATAAATCACTATTAGCATCATAATTCGTGCAATGAGTTCAGAATTAATGTATTAGTTTCCACCATCATCTTTTAAATCATTACCTTCGGTATATATGACTAATTCATATCAGAAAAAATGTTTTAATAATTTTTCATGTCAGAATTAACGTGATTAATATTTTTCACTGCCATTATGCTGCTCATTTGTACGTTAACATTATTTTAACCATCATTCGCTTATTTTGTAGATTATAATTCTTTGTGATTTTAGCACAATTTATCTTTCGGGTCACTTGCGCATACACTAACCTCTGGTGTGTGTGTACATATATATATATATATATATATATATATATATATATATATATATATATATATATATATATATATATATATATATATATATATATATATATATATATATACATACATACATATATATAATGATAATATATATATATATATATACATACATACATACATACATACATACTGATAAAGATGAAGGCATATGTAATTATATATGTACATATATATATATATATATATATATATATATATATATGAATGTATATATATATATATATATATATATATATATATATATATATATATAAATTATACATACATATATGTATAAATATTTATATATGTATATATATATATATATATATATATATATATATATATATATATTATATATATATTTATATATATATATATATATATATATATATATATATATATATAATGTTTGGATAGTAATCTCAATAAAACATTATATTAAAATTCATATCAAAATTAGTTCTGCAGAAAAAGGTTGAAAAGCTTGACTTGTTGCATAAAAAACAGAAAAGACTGTATTCAGTCGCCAGAATAAAAGTTTGTCATTTGCATAATGTAAATCCACGGACGCAGTGGCGGTAATTTACCGGAACTTTTGGATTTTTTTTGTTTTTTACTCGTTTCGGTATATTTTCTCTAAATAATTTACGAAAAAAACTATTGATAAGCGGTCTTTGTTTTTTTCATTGTTGGCCATGATGCGATATATATATATATATATATATATATATATATATATATATATATATATATATATATATATATATATATATATGGAACGTCATGAATGTATAAATAAAGGCAAATATATATGTAGGAAATGTGAAACAACGGAGTGTTAAAGGCAAACATTTCGTAGGAAAAGTGAAACAATTTGCCTTTTTATGTGTGTGTGAGTGCGTAGATTTATATTACATCACCGTGACATTTTTTTATATTCGCAAACATTAACCTACAATTCTCCTATAATATCCACTTCGCTCTACCTCGGAACTATCACCGAAAGGGAATTGTAACTGATAAGTGGTTCGTTCAGTGGTTAGAGAACTAGTCACTGAAGTCGGAAGTCGTTGATGCTGGCTGTTCAAATCCACCTGGTGACGAACCACTTATCCATTATAATTCCCTTTCGGTATTATTTCCCAGGTAGAGCGAACTGGATATTAAACGACATTGGTAAATTAATGTGTGCCTGTGTGTTTGCATGTATTTGTGTATGAATGTATATGTATATATCGTAGCATCCACTGTGAAGTTCCGCTACTCACGTCTTACTGTCTTTTCTCTTCCATAAGTCTCAACTTATTTCTAGCCTCCCATCTCATAGATGTCATCCCGTAGGACTGGGTCTTCCAACTCCTCTGGTGCCCACAAGAGCCCAGTTGACACTGTCACTTACTATTCTCCCAGGGGCTGTGCGAAAGATACGTCCGAGTCATCTCCATCTTTTATTATCTACTCTAAAAATGGACCCTCCATAATATCCGTTCTGGTATCATTTCTCGCTTTATCCTGCCGCTGAACTCCTTATATTCGTCTTTAAGCTTTACTCCGATTCGACGAAATCCTTTAGATGTAGTTTCATTTTCATTCAATGCTTCATGTTAGTATAACAATCTTACGTTCGTGCGCAGTTTGAGTCTATTTGATTCCAAGTCTCATTCAGTTTGCCCAGTGTTTGATTTGCCCTTTTCAGTCTCAATGAACTCCGTTTCCAGAGAAACTTGAATGGATCTCATTGTTCTGGAATATTTGGAAGACTCGACCTGATTAATCCTTTCTCAATTTGCTGTTGTTGCATTCCTTTGTGCAAGCTGTCCTCATTATTTGTTTTTGATAAATGTATCTCAGATCTCATCCCTCCAGATACGAGAATATGATGCATCCTGTTAGGCAAGCTTTTGTAAATCTTAAGGTTATTTGCTGACTGGGGATGTGAAGTTTTTATCGTTATTTCAGTTTAAATCCTCTCTTTCACCATTTTAACATTCTTGAGAAAGGCAGGCATCATAAGTGGCATAACAACACACTCATGCAAATTTTACAGATCATTTTGATACATAGTTATTCAGCTGGAGCAGGTTCGATTCGCAAACGAGTCAGAACGCTAAAGGCATTTACATACCATGCTACTTAGTTGAATTAAGCCGTGAGTTTACTCCTTAGTAGTTAGTTGATTGTGTTTTGGGCACAATTGAAGTAGAGAAGGGTATGGTTCTGACAACCTGATCCAAAAAGGATTAATGAGAACTGTGAGGTTAACGTCACCCGTAGCGAACACCGGCTTCTTTCAAAGGAAAGGAGTATATTAATATATATATATATATATATATATATATATATATATATATATATATATATATATATATATATATATATATATATAGATAGATAGATAGATAGATAGATAGATAGATAGATAGATGTGTGAGTGAGAGGTGTGTGTGAGAGAGAGAGAGAGAGAGAGAGGAGAGAGAAAGAGAGAAAGGGAGAGAGAGATTACATACATACAGACACGAGATTGTGCGTTGTGGAATAATACTACATCAGTCGTATTTTCGCAGTTGTAGCATTCAGCCCTGAAAATCCACCGGCCCTCTTTCCGACAACTTTCGGTACCCGGCGTCTCTTTTTCCGCCCCATCCATTTTACCCGTCTTCTATTTCTCTTCCGATAAACGTTATCTGCGAGAGCTTTTATCTTGTTAGCTTTTGATCCTTATTGGAGGCGGCCTCAATGGGGGCGACTCGTATCCAGAGTCGATATTGGGGTCTGGTCTCAAATATTTACCTTCTGTAAATGTTGTCTGATTATTTTCGGTTATCATCTCGCCTCCTTCACTCTCAAGCTAAATATTTTGGCCTATGATGTTTTCCCTTTTTAAAATATGTGTCATTGTCGTCGGTTTCATGTTTTAGTTTAAAAGACAAACGCTAAATATTTTGCTGAATAATATTTTCCATTTCTATAATGTGCGCAGTTAGCTTCTTTTGGATTAGTTAGTTGTCCTTTTACGTCACCTTTGTTATTGAAAAGTTAAATATATTAATTTTCTTTTTTCTTAATTGATATCATACTTTTTCATTGCATCTGCTGATCTTATTTTAGGTAAAAACTTATTTTGTTTTGACGTTATACCCCTGACAAGAACGAAGTAAGAATATTATAAATGTTTTAGACACAAGGGAAGAAGTTGACACTATGAACGCTTAACTTAATTTGTCCTCCCCCCCCCAGCATCCTGACACTGTAGTTTTCACTGACATTATTGAAGGACTGCCTGCAGCCATTATACCAAGTGCAAATTCTTCTTTGCCTCGGCCTAATCCCTAGTGGGAGTCGCTGTTTAAATGAGCCTCTTCCAGGTATTTCTATTTTGTGTTTTCCTCCTTTTGTCTATTCCTTTCTCTCTCATGTCTTGTCGGATGCAGTCTCTCCATCTCCTCTTCGGCCTTCCTCTCCTTTGTGCCCCTGGCACTCTCATTTCCATCATCTCTTTGCGCCATGTCGCTCATCATCTCCTCTCTTCGTCTGGTGCCTTGACTGTTCTTCATTGGACAGGTGGGTACCGTTCTCAGGTAGCACTCCGCTGGCCCCGCGTTCGAATCTCCGACCGACCAATGAAGAATTAGGGGAATTTATCTCTGGTGATAAAAATTTGGCCCCACGTTCGAATCTCCGACCGACCAATGAAGAATTAGGGGAATTTATTTCTGGTGATAGAAATTCATTTCTCGCTATAATGTGGTTCGGATTCCACAATAAGCTGTAGGTCCCTCTGCTAGGTAACCAGTTGGTTCTTAGCCACGTAAAATAAATCTAATCCTTCGGGCCAGCCCTAGGAGAGCTTTTAATCAGCTCAGTGGTCTGGTTAAACTAAAGTATACTTAACTTTTGGTGTCTTGACTGCATATGTCATGTGCAACTTAAGTAAGAAAATGTCTTTGGTTTATCCTGGTTTAGTGCGTTTTTATACCTACATTGTGATTATGTTAACTAGTCTGAAAATTTTTTTCACTGTGTGGGTCGCAATATCAGAGGCCCACGAAAGTAATATTAATAATATTACTCTCGTGGGCATAGTAGCGTTATTAGAAGAAGTATGTTGCTGATGTATTGTTAGATGGAACAGGGTTCATCACGAAGAATGGAAAGAACTGAAATCGATAATGGAAAAGTTAAAGATATGTGCATAAGAGAATGGCAGTGAGTCCTTCATTCGTTTTTTTTTTTATGATGTTATGATGTATAAAGGAAGACTGTCTTTATGTCTTCTCCTTCCAAGCTTCAAAACTTCTTTCTCTTTTTGTTTTCCTTGAATTTTATCGCGTTTTCTGCTTTCATACAAAAAACATGAAAGTGAAACTCACTCTTTTTCTCCCCTCCTTTTTTTTTTTTTTTTTGCTTCTGTTTTGCACTTAGTGTTGGTAATTGGTTGCTATTACCATTAACTTTAGAAAAAAATTATTATTCTTAGGTGGTGCGTATTACATCCTGTTAACTTTTAACCCAGCTTGGTGACGTGTACGAATCTTAGCATTTATTAATAATAAATCCGTTGCATGACTTTATGACATGTTGTACGTATAAAATGATACTCAAACAGTGCGAAATGGTGAGCATTAAAAACAGAGCGATCGTAAAAAAAATAGTGAACTTAACATTTTCCTAATGTGCAGTAATTAAATTCCTTTTCCCCCAATGGCAGGAGGTAATGTCCCCTTGCACTGGGCCGATGATTGCAAGAGGGTCTTCCAACCATTTTTCCCTGTTTTGTACTAAATTTTCTGCCCTCTCCGTGACTTGCTAATCATTCGGAAGGGTGACTAGCTTGCCTTTGTCCAAGCCAGGCTCTTGCTTGTCGTCTCACACCTTGTCGAAGCTTTGCAAAAATGTTGCCTGTATCTTGCAACAAATTGGCCTATCATGTCTTCCATCTCAGCAGTGCGTTGCTCATTTCTGTGATGTGAATCACCCCAGGTTATCAACATCTTGTCTGCAGCATTTCACGCCTCTCTTCGTCGAGAAACTCGTCTCGGAAGAGCAGAAGCATCCTTTGGGTGTCACACAGGTCACCTCACCGTCACTTGAGCGTCCCAGTTCAACACCTAAATTAGGTTACTTGCTCTACTACTTTCTTGGGGCTCGTTGTGGCCCGCTCACATGAGGGACCATTAGAGTCTGATGTAAGTTTTTTAATGATGCCTTTTTATTGTATGAGGTTGCTAGCCCCATACCCCTTCCCTCAGATGGTCACGGGACCTGTTGCATCAACAACGACTGGCTTTCATTGATGATCACTCGTCTGTTAGCGGCCAGAACCAGTGTTGCTTGGTTTCACAGATCGAGAGATGAGCTGTGTAACTAACATGAGGGTCCGCAAAACTCAGTATTTATCCATATATTTATTTCTGGTGTGTAACACTGATAGTCAATTTTTAATCAACCCCACATTTAAGTCTACCATCGTTCAGCCTTGGGTCAGCCGTTATCCACTGGACCGCGCGTGTGATGAAGGTGCCTTGGTCTGAGCTTCGAGCATTACATAAGGTCTCTGGGGTCGGGAACATCTCGGCCCTCTCCAATATTGGCTTTCTGTTTTATAGCATGGGTAAATAGAGTGGTGTGATCATAATCATAACAGTATCTATCGCTTCCATCAGGGCTGGAGCTCACCCACGGTGTTTCTTACGCCCTTCTTCATTTCTTTTGTATTACGTTGAGTAGGGGTGGAATCCAGTAAGTTTTTGTGGGCCATGGTTTGGGGCACCATTGAGGTTTTGGCTGGAGTCATCATGTGACACATTTGACCACCAGGTCTTTAACAAAGTCATGCTAGATCGGCAGAGCGTTAGGGATTGGCTAAATTTTTATGGATAAAATAATAATAATAATAATAATAATACTGGCGAACGTAGTGAAATAAAACAAAGCCATCAGGAATAAAATAATAATAATAATAATAATAATAATAATAATAATAATAATAATAATAATAATAATAATACTGGCGAACGTAGTAAAATAAAAACAAAGCCATCGGGATAAAGTTGGTTTCTTGTCTAGTTGTTGTGAAATGGAAATAGCTAACTACCATTACTTAAAAGGAAACCAAAAAAAAAAAAAAAAAAAAATCGCAGAATAAATAATGGTAAATCTACCATGTCATATGACACGGGGTCACAGAACTTGGGAGACACGGAAGGCGATCATAAAGACGGGGGACTACAAAAGAATACTCGAAAAAGGCCCAACTTGCCTCTCCCTTCTAACACACATTTGCTTCAGTATTTTTTATCATTTTATTGCTATTTAGTCTTTTATTTTACATTTACGTTTTATTGTATTTTTATTCGTTATTTCATTTTGGTTTTCTCTTAGGCTCTTGTCGTCCTTCCTTTGACCTTCAAGTTTTATATGCCTCTTGTTCTCTTTTTATTTTTCCTTTCATTTTCATATTAAAATTTCGTTAACCTTTATAATTAGTATGTTTATGTTTTGATTAATTTCTTCTTTAATTAATTTCCTTTTCGTTTTTTTGTTTTGTTTTTTGTTTTACTTTCCATTTGACTTTTCTTTCTAATTCAGTTACCATCTTTGATTCTCATATATTTTGCATGATTTTCGTTTCTTTTTATTTTCTTTAGGTCAGGTCGCGTCGTGGGTCAGGTCACCGAAGGCCTAGAGGTCGCCCACGAGGTGTCCCAACAATTCGAAACTTCTCCCAGAATAACCATCAGTTATTGCGGTTCTTGCTGATACCAGAATTCAGATATATAAATAAATAAATTTAAAATCCAGTGAATAAGTAAATAACTAAATAGATAAGTAAATGAATGAATAAATAGATGAATAAATAAAAATTAGATAAATAAATAAGTAGATAAAAAATCAATAGGTAGATAAAAAAAATAGATAAGTAGATAGAAAAATAAATAAGTAGATAAAACATAAGTAAGTATATGAATAAATTAATAAATAAGCAAATAAATAAATAAATAAATACAAATACGCGCAAAAAGTAGCTCAAAAAATCTCTTCTGTGAAATAAACCGACAATGATAACATAGAAAATTTGGCAGAAAACATTCAGTGCCAAAAAAATAAATAAACAAAATGTTGGATCATGTCCATGTCCGGATTTATTTAAAAAGAAAAGCTTTATCAGCTATTCTCAGCCCGGCAACTCCCCCCCCCCCCCCCGTCCCTCACCTCAAGATTTTAGTGAGATCCTCTAGTAAGCTTTTTAAATACTTATGGCTATTCCCACAGAAAAACAAAAAAGAGTTTCCTTGGATCCGAATTCTTACGGATCCATCTCAAATTCTAGTTAACACCTTGTCGCATAACCCATTCCATAAATTTTCAGTGAAATCCATCCGTGGGGTTTTGAAAAATATTGTAGACAGAAAGACTTACAGACATATATGAATGAACTCATTACCACCATCCATTATCGTTAGCGGAGGAAACTAGACAAAGAAATAGAGGAAATATCGTCGTGGTATATTTTCTGTGATAAGTGACACTAACTAAAATAATGTCACTAAAAATATTTTGAAGCAAAAGAGGAAGAAATGTCATTAGGAAATGTTGTCAAAAAATATGAAGAAAAGAAACAAATAGAAATAAGGTTTCAAATACAGTGTGAAGAAAGAGAAGATGAATCGTCGTCTGGAACGGCCTCTAAAATATTAAGAAAAAACAAAACAAGCAAACATGAAGTGGATCTCTCCAAAAAAAAAAATTTAGGAAAGAAAATTACAAGTGAGTGTGTGAGTGTTGTCACCCGAGAACGCCGTCCTGAATTATGACTTAGGAATTCTGACAGCGAGAGAGAGAGAGAGAGAGAGAGACTCATGTGAATTATTTTCGTGACCTGGAAATGCCTTCTCATGTGGTTTAGTGACCAAATCTCTTGGCTGATTTTGATGAGAGTTACAGTGGTTCTGATTTCAAGACTAGGGCTTATAATTACAAGTGAATTATTATTATTATTATTATTATTATTATTATTATTATTATTATTATTATTATTATTATTATTATGGTGGGTATCCATGGCCTAGTGATCACCTCACTATATAGAATCCCGCGTTTGATTTCCAATAAAAATAAATTATTATTATTATTATTATTATTATTATTATTATTATTATTATTATTATTATTATTATTATTATTATTATTATTATTATTATTATTATTATTATTATTATTATTTACCCAAGAATCAAATTATGAATCAAAAACTCAGCGTTTTGATTTAGAATTATGTATGTTATTGACGATACTTTCTCACCTCCTTCGATTCGATCAGCGAAACAAGAGCTGAGAGACTTAATAAATAATGACTAATGAATTACAAATTGTAAGAAAAAGGCTGACAGACTTGAGTATTATTTAAAATGACCAGTAAATGACTCCTGGCAAGGAGAACAAACATGCCCAGACTTAAACATGAAGCAGAAATAATTAAGTTGCGGATACGGCCGATGAATATTTTACAAGTTATTGCAAGAGTGACCTTGAATTCATGGTGACATTTTACAATTTTCGAAGGAAATATTTCGTAAATACTCTTGCGAATATTATGCGAGGAACTGAATTGATTTTTGCCTGGCCTTGAGGATTGACAAAATATATTTTAATATTTTTTATCAATTCTGATTGTGTGTGTATATATATATATTATATACATATATTTATAGATATACACACACACACACACACACACACACATATATATATATATATATATATATATATTATATACATATATTTATATATATACACATATATATATATGTGTGTGTGTGTGTGTGTGTTTGTGTGTATAGATATGTAAATGCATATGTATATAATGTTTTCACATCTAACCCAGATATGTGCTTGGGTGTATGTAAGAACGCTTAAATCATACATTCATAAATATATGATTTTGTGAACTCTTCTCTTATTTCATTATTTGTTCGTAGGTAAATATATGATAGATGGGTGAATGAGTAATGCATATCAATAAATATTTTATATTGTACTTTTACATTTTTATTATTTATTATCTCTAGTAAAAATTTACTTGTAAGATACCTTAGCAAGACTATTACTTATGCGAAATAAAGAAATACATAACTACCTAAAGAAAAAAAGTGAAACTGTAATGTAAAACTTATTCATTGTATATGTTATGAAAAGCATGAAGAAATATAACAGAAAGGACCTACATAATCTAGGTTCTCCGGGAATTCAGTCCCATGACCTGCTGGTGATGCACTGGACCACAAGAACCCATAATGTATATGTGTGTGTGTATATATATGTATATACGAGTATATATATATATATATATATATATATATATATATATATATATATATATATATATATATATATATGGCAACCATAAATCTTTTGTGGTGTCTTTGTTCAGTGAACTTAAAAAGATAAAAATATACAAAACAGACAAATCATGTGCTCTTGTAATTTTAAACAAAAGTGAATATATAGAATATATATATATATATATATATATATATATATATATATATATATATATATATATATATATATATATATATATATATATATATATATATTCTAGCTGACGACCCGGTGCTGCCCGGAAAAACTCTGAAGGGCTGAGATCATCAATAACTTTCCTTTTCATTGACTACCATCGTTAGTTCTACAGTTCTTCACTTTATGACTTACTGGAAAAACAAATGTATCACTATTATTAAATTATTATTATTATTATTATTATTATTATTATTATTATTATTATTATTATTATTATTATTATTATTATTATTAGTCATGGCATGCAAATAACTGATCAGTTTTCTTATAGCTGTATTGAGTTGAAATTACTGATGATATTATTATTATTATTATTATTATTATTATTATTATTATTATTATTATTATTATTATTATGTAAATCCATTGTAAGGAAATCAATGTGACACAGGGCTCCCCTACCCTCCCGATCCCCTACCAACCCTGTCCACACCAAAGGTGATCGTGAACACCAAGCATGCAGTGAAGTGCTGTTGCCAAACTGACTAATAATTAATTCCAAACTTCATTTAAACCATCTTTATAAAGAAATACGTCACATTACGAAGCAGTCGTTATAACGAATTCAGAAGGTAAAAATGAAGAAGGAACAAACGGATTCATGTGGAAAATCGCATTTCAACGAATAAAAACAAAAGGAAAAACCGTAAACCTTGCACGTTGGGCTTAGTCAGTAGATACATGTGGGTTGGTGAAGTCTTCACTTCCGTCTCGGTTCTACTTATAGAAATTATCGAAATTGCATCTCTACTTATAGAAATTATCGATATAGGTTTTCAGTGTTGATGTTAATAATTATCATAATTACGATTAAATTACACGTAAATTCTGATCAAAAAGTGATGTTATAGGGGATTTATTGTTGCAGGTTAGTCATGTCTGACAGCGCCTGGAAGAAAACTTGGAGCGATCAGGCAAAAAATAACAATTAACCCATAAAGCACTTGAAGGAAAACCTGACAGAATTGGTAAAAACGAAAAATTTCAGTTAATTTGCGTTTGATGTCTGTCACGGGAGTAGGGGTTTGATTTTGAGTTACAACCTTCCTGGGGTCACATAGGGGCCCCGTGCCAAATTTTGTCTGTCTGTCAAGCGGTTCGGATTTCTATAGCAGACAAATATACGAGTATTCACTTATATATATATATATATATATATATATATATATATATATATATATATATATATATATATATATATATATATATATATAAGTGATATAAACTGAAGATATGTACTGTCTCATGCTACCTGTAAATGCAAAAAAAAAAGTTCCACTAAAATTTGAAAAATGTACACACATTTTTAATTTCAGACTATTTTAATATCTCTGTGGGACATTTTTTGTTTATATATATATATATATATATATATATATATATATATATATATATATATATATATATATATATATACATACAGTATATATAATATATTGTTTGAATTATACAAAAATTCACTGGTATGACTAAATCATTTAATTTACAGCAGAATAAACCTATCAATGTATAATGTGCAAGCATTGTCTGTGAACCCCTATTAACAAACATCCAGCAGTTTTTCTCAGGTGAAAATTCACGCCCCAATTAACCTGTGAAAACGAACTTCGAATAATTTCCAGTTGCCAAATGAAAGTGAAAACAATGCTCAACCACCCCTCGCTTCCCAACCCCTCTACCCTCCCTCCCCTCTCCCCCTCGGCGGCTAAACAATTACGATAGTATTTGTCCGTTTCACGGATAAATAATTCTTGTAGTCGCCAGCTGGACCAGGAGGAAATATTTGGAACTGATTAGGGAACCCGATTCCAATACTTCGGGTAAATGCCTCTTCATCGTCATGTGGAGATTTGATTCTCTCTCTCTCTCTCTCTCTCTCTCTCTCTCTCTCTCTCTCTCTCTCTCTCGTCTTCTTATTCTTCTTTTGCTCCTGTACACAGATTATATCTGAGGGGAAGTGTTAGTAATAGGGAGAAAAATGAGGCAAAGACAGAATAACGAGTAGCGGAGTCGATAAAAATAAAAAAAAAATAATGTCGAAATAAGAAGCAAGGAAAAGGAAAAAAGAAGCCGAGTGAACAGGAAGGGAGGGTAAAGAGAGCATTGTTAAGAAGACTAAGGAAGGAGTAAGTGGGAGAAAACAGAAATGAACCACCAAATAGAAGGAAGAGGAACTGGATAAGGAAGAGAAGTTTAAGAGATCAGGTGCAGAAGAAAGCTAACAGAAAGAAACAGTGCTGGAGAATGAAAAGGAAAGCTGATAGACACAAGAGGGAAAAGTAAACAGAAGAAATAAGAAGAGACGGAGGTGAAGGTGAAGTTCAAAGAATAGTGCAGTAGATGAGAGAACTAAAAGACAAAGCGAAAAAGAAAAGCTAAGTAAGTAAGGCAAAACATGAAGAATGAAAGGATGAGAGAGAAAAAAGAACAAGCGTTAAAATGTCTTATATAAAAAGAGCCACCGATGACGTAAGGCTGTTGAGCAAAGTGACAGCTCTTTTATGTTGACTCGATTTGGGCATCAGAGTGATGGATGGATGAGAGGGGCTTAGAAAACGCCTCCGCGCATCGCTCCAGAAACCAATTTCTGAAACCAGTAACTATTTTCTTTTATAAAACAGCATGGTTTTGTCACCGTTTATTGAAAACGTTTATAAAACTTGTGTGATTATTTAACATTTTTTTCATCATTTTTAAACTGGCTTGGAAGTAGCATATTTTTTTATCTACATCCATTAGAAACAACCTAGTTTTTTAAATCCGTATAATTTTTAATATTTAAACTAGAAAAATTTTGTTGTTGTTTTAACTGCTTTGAAATTCAGTATCATTCTTTTTGGATTATTTAACTTTTACCTGCTGTGAAGTGTCTCCTTAGTCTTATATATAGCAATAAAATTCTTGTTTTAAGGGATTGCAAGACGAAAATATTAAAGGTAAAGTTCAAAATTATATTTTCGGTGGACATTGTATCAAAGTAAGTAAAAAACAGATTTTGTTTATCTATCATGTCATGAATTCATTTGATTATAGGCAATATTTGTCAAAGAACTTTATCATTGTATTTGTTGTAATACAAAGCATGTAAATATTCTTGTTTATCAAGCCCAGAATAAATAGAGTTAAATCATAGGCGTTAATGAACTAATGGTGATGCTGTCACTGATGTTGATTACTGGCGAGTAACAAATGTAATTACCTGTTCAATTACTTATTTTTTATTACGCAGTCAACCTTTAATTTAAAGGTCATATTCATAGTAAAGCCTGTATTTTCAATTATCATTTTTTAGAGATATTCTTACAAAATTTTATGAACAGACTTGGAAACAAATCTAAGGTTATTCAGTGCTAGATGCTGTACCAGGACTGATAATAAAAAAATTGTTAATATTAATACAAGTGGCTAAATTTCTTTGCTAACAGAACCTTCTGCAACAAAGAAATCACGACAGACTCTTCACTGGCAGGAGACCCATATCCTTTGGGCTATTGTTGCACAGAGTAGTGAATTAGGTGCCTGTTATTTAGACGATTTTGGTGATTGGCATAGGGTAGCAACCTCATCCCTTAGATATGTGCTCAGAACAGGTAGATTACCGCTATCTGGATCTACTTCTTCATAGTAGAAAATGGTAACAACTGAATATGTAATACTGTAGAGTATATATTACATACATACACACATATAAATACATACATATATGTATATGTATATATGTATCAATACATGTATGTATGTATATGTATTGTCTTGGAGGAAAGTGAAACATATATATACATATAATATATATACAGTATATATATATATATATATATATAATTATATATATATATATATATGTGGGTGTATGTATGTATTTATTTATGTATTATGTATGAATGTATGTATGTATTGTCTTAAAGGAAAGTGAAACAACAGAGGGCGAGGCCCCGCCCCCGTACTCTAAGTTTGTCTGAGATTACTTTAAAGTACAAGCGCAAGACATCGCCCTCCTTTTCTCTACTTTCCTGGTGGGCGTAAAATGTTTATTTTTGTATCATGCTTTAATTCCCTTATCAATAATGTTATGTACAATTAACCTTTTGAATTAACGGTACCTATTGTAGGTGCTATAAACTAACAAATTTATCTCTCGTGACATTAGTAAACTAACATAGGATAATCGGAAGATCAGTGGTAAAGCACTGAAGTCCTATTCGAGGTTCGATCCCGTTTGGCACCCACCAGTCTGCCGAGAATTCAAGAGTACCATCGTCATGTGGGCTCAAGAATAGTGCGTGGGTATACCAACATCGCCTTTAGAGGCTGACTTAGAACCTGAAGGTTCTATTTCTCTAGCGCCACACCTTGTAATGGAAAAAGTCGTATGGGGAAAAATGTAAGGAGGTAAATTTGCTATTTTTATAGCACCCGTTGTAGTAAAACAAAGATATTTACGGAACTAGAGAGACCCAAAAATAAAACTGTCCGCTCAACGCATAACAGCGGGGAAAAAGAAGTCAAGCGTGCTCAGTAACCATTACGCTCTGAACAAGAGCCGTTTTCTTGACAACCACACTATTTCTGGCCGGAATTGGTACAGAAACTGCTAAGATATCCTACACGGGGGAAAATAGTCTCTCTCTCTCTCTCTCTCTCTCTCTCTCTCTCTCTCTCTCTCTCTCTCTCTCTCTCTCTCTCTCTCTCCTTTGGTCTCTCTGGTGCTAGCGATAGTCGTTATTTCTCTTTCCTTCTTCTTCTTCTTTATTAAAAGTCGTAATCGTTACCTCCCTCTCTCTCTCTCATACTGAGAAGAGTTAATGGGAAAGGAAAGGAATTTTTTTTTCTAACGATAATCAACTATGATGGTTTCTCCCAGCTGGTGCTTGTCACGACATTTATTAAGAAAACATCAGGACAAAATTGGCTTTGCTTTTTCAGACATGTATATATATATATATATATATATATATATATATATATATATATATATATATATATATATATATATATATATATATATATATATATATATATATATATATATATTATATATATATGTATACTGTATATATATAATAAATATATGTATTCCATGTGTATGTATATATATATACATCTGCTATATATATATATATATATATATATATATATATATATATATATATATATATATATATATATATATATATATATATATATATATATATATATATATATAATATATATATAGATATATATAACTAGCAGATTTTCGTCATCATATGCACTCTCTTTAAATAACTTCATTTCAGTGAACTGGTAATAAAGTTATTTTAATTAATCGAATGACGTTTGTTGATTCGTAAATTCTAATCTACATTTTGAAATGCGTTGTTGCATGGGTCATGTAATCGGCTAAAGTACTGATCATCGATCTCTGTAAATTATTCTCCCTATTTGAAGGACATTGCGTTCTCCAGGTACATAATTTATGTGTGCGTGCATGTATGTGAATAACACTCATGCAAATGTAGTGTTGCTAGGTTTTAGGAATGGAAACAGTAAATAAAAAGCCTGAATGGGATCTACCACGTACTATGACGTGATATGCAAGCGGATTTGGGATCAATGATGTTAAGGAAAACGGCTTTAAGAAAAAGAAATGTCCTTAAAACCTGAAAATAAAAATAGACTTATTAGCAAACTAAGGGTAAAAAAATCATTAATCGATAATATTAACCGATGTATTACAAAAACTGTCTCGAATAACAAAATAACGGGAGAAGAAGAAAACACAAAACGCAAAAAATAAGAACGTGGAAATAAAAACAAAAGCCTAACGACATAGGCCTAAGGCCCAACTCACTTTCGGTATGGTCGAAAGCGCTGCCGATGATGAAGTCGAGGGCGGCGAGCATGACCAGCAGAAGCAGCAGAAACTGGACCTTGATCACCCACTTGACGCCCGCGACGTTGATGAGGGCGAGGAGGAGGAGGGCGCCGGCCCCTATGGCCTTCTCAGACCACACCCACGACAGCTTCAGGAGCTCGGCCATGGACTCGCCGAAGCCGGTGACGCAGAGCGAGATGCCCACTGCCTGCAGGAGACAAGAAAGAAGAAGAGTGAGTTGAGTTTTGGTTGCGAAGACATTGAGATTTTACGAGTTGAATTTCTTCGAGCTGCGGATTAATTAACCTAAAACACGCCTGTTTACACGCACATCATCCACACGTACACACGTTATATATATATATATATATATATATATATATATATATATATATATATATATATATATATATATATATATATATATGTGTGTGTGTGTGTGTATGTATGTATGTATACGTATATATACATATGTATATATATATATATATATATATATATATATATATATATATATATATATATATATATATATATATATATATATATATTATGTATGTATCTGTGCATATGTATGTATATACTGTATGTGCGTACACACGCTTAGACACACAAATTATATATTTATATAATGTCTGTGTATATATATACTTTCAAATGTTAAGCCCCAAATAACCCATTAATATCGAATTTACTGTCTCATGAATTACTTACGCCCTGATGGAATAATAATAACTGCACCTTGCTGGACTGTGTTCCGAACCCCTGCCTTTTAGGACTGATACATGAGAGGCCATGACTTATTTCACTGAACTATTTTAGGGATTATTGTGCTCAGCCATCAAGAATACTTTCATTCACTGTCACTCAAGTACAAACCCCAAAATGCATGGGTTCGAGTCCCGGTAAGGGTAAGTGCACTATATTTACATATATAATTATATATATGTGTGTGTGTATACACACACACACACACACACACACACACACACACACACACACACACACATATATATATATATATATATATATATATATATATATATATACATATACACATATATTATATAGGAGAATTCTTGAAATCTTGAAATCTGGCCTGCCAACTGTTAAGCCTTCCATAAAGGTGTGTGTGTATATATATATATATATATATATATATATATATATATATATATATATATATATATACCTTTATAGAAGGTTTAACAGTAACAGGCAGGCTAGATTTCAAGATTCCTCCTTTACACGCCTTCTATCCAGTTCTTTACATGTCTGTTTACCTTTTCTCTTCCATCTTACATTTCCGAAGATGCACTTTTTTCACTAACCTGTCGCTCTCCATTCTTCCACATGACCAGACCATCTCAAAACACCCTCATTAATCCTTTCAGGTGTTCTAACCATTTAACTACTGTCTCCCCATTTTTTTTTCCTTTTAATTCCCCTTACACTACAAAATCTATTCAATTAACTTATCTCTGTCGCATCAAATTTTCTCATTTGCTTTCAACAGCCACACTTTTCATCCATAAAGGAAAGTTGGCTCGACAGTTCCTCCATGCTTGACCAATCCTTTGCACAAACTCTTCTGTAATCTTGCCATCATTCTTTATATTTACTCTTAAATACCTATATGAAGCAACTACCTCCATTGTTCCACCACCCGTGTTAACATTCACTGCGCCTAACATCCGTTTAGTCTCAACGTTCTCTTTTAGTAAACATTTTTAAATTCCTTCACCAGATTCTGCAGTTCTCTTCACTATTTCAAATAAGCCCGTTTCATCATTCCGCTCTCCAGCCATAACTTATTTTCTTAACCTTACAGTTGTGCACTTATGTCTGACTACCTTTCTCTTATTTCTTGCAATAATTCATCAGTCACTCTCCCAGGCACATATTTTAACACAGGCTGAGCTGCCATCATACCAACTTTTAATTCCGCTCTACATCTTAGCTTAAGTGCCTTGCGTCATCATGTCTGTCGATTCCATTCATAAAAATCGTCTAGGTCCATGAATATCGCATATAACTTTTCTCTTTACTTTCAAGCGTCAAAGATATTTGTTTCGTAACCAACACATGATCAACACACCCTTAGCTTTGTCGGAACCTACAGTATTCTTCTCCTGTCAATCCTAAAAGTCGTCTCTATCAACTTTACCTTCAACTTGACATCTATGCAGTGGAACTATATATAAATGTGTGTGTATGTGTAAATATACATATGTGTGCATATATATATATATATATATATATATATATATATATATATATGTGTGTGTATATATATATATATATATATATATATATATATATATATATATATATATGGAGTGACAAAGTGCAAAAACAATACCGATCTCTAGCCCACGCCCAAAGGGACAGAGAAAAAGGAGAGATAGAATATCTCTCTCTCTCTCTCTCTCTCTCTCTCTCTCTCTCTCTCTCTCTGTGTGTGTGTGTGTGTGTGTGTGTGTGTGTAACAACTGCAGCGGAATTACAAGAGATAACTCTCCACCAATGAAAACTTTGAGAGACAATTGACGTCTCCCACCAGATCATTACGACCGGCCCTCGCCATTGGTTTATTACTGCGGTGAGATAATAATAATGAATTATGATTGATACGTGGAGGAAGGCTTCTTCAACTTTGGTAATGAAACAACGCATCATTGGAGTAATCTGCTGATTGCTAGAGTGAGTAACAGGTACAAGTATTTGTTACCTATAAGCTTGGGTTTGAAGAAATGTCGATAAGATACTCGATAATAAGAGGAAGAAATCAAATAGGTTTATAGGTGTTGCACTAGAATTAGATGATTAATAGAAGATTGTTGAAATGCACTCACACAAGGACCAGAAAGGGAATAAAAGAATAAATGATAGATAGAGAGTATGAGATCTTTTGGGTAATATTTTTTCCCAGGCTCACTCCAAATGGGATCCCAGGTCTGTCGACCAAAAGGATAAAGAAGGCTGTGTAAAAGTGCATTGGCAAGGAAACAGAAAACGGGAGAAGAATAATGGAGAGAGAGAGAGAGAGAGAGAAGAATGGAGAGAGA
>NC_089777.1:36234036-36236536 GCF_040412425.1 Macrobrachium rosenbergii
GACTCCTGAAAGGTGGAAAGTTAAAGGATGCAGGAAAACGTAGCAGGAAGATCATTCCAAACCATTGATGGAAAACAATGGCCATTAACGTGATAGTGTACGAGATAGTGTTAGTGGGGCTCCTATGGAGAACAGAATAATTGGAAGACCCGGACCCACTTGGATAAGAACTATTAGAAGGGAGGCTGGAGATAATTGGAAACTTGTGGAAGACAAAGCGCAGATAAGACTTGAGCTGCAGAATTTCACAGAGGTCCTTTGTGTCGAACGGCGTTACACTAAATGATACATCAGCGTCTCCAACTCCGCGTGACACAAAGGGCCCCTGTGAAATTCTTCAGCTCAAGTCTTGTCTGCGCTTTGTCTTCCACAAGTTTCCAGTCATCTCCAGCCTTCCTTCTAATAGTTCTTATCCAAGTGGGTCCGGGTCTTCCAATTCTTCTGTTCTCCATGATATAATCATTTAACCAATCAGTTAAGGATCCCTTTACTGGACGACGAAAGGTTTATCGTTTAAATTTGATATTTTGAAGCAAATATGCAGGAGCATTTTTCGCTTTGGCGAGCTCCGGGTACCTAGCAATTAGAAGGGTACGGATTGTGAAGGAGGTACAACTGGACCAGTCGATACGCTGAGTCTATGAGCTGATGAATTATCAAAACCCGGATGAAAAAAAAAAAGGCCGTTTGTACATAGCGAGAAGTTCCTGCTTGTGAAATAGTCAGACGTTACTGAAACCTTTGACGCGCCTTGAAGGTCTGCTGTAGTCGCCAGTGCAGTGGATAATAGTAAGACCAGATAGCCTCCCGAGAAGGAGACAGGTCTTTGTTTGTTTCTTGCCTTTGGCATCTGAGACTCTTTGTTAATTTTAGTTTTCTGTAAAAGAAAACTATTGTGCTGGCTTTGTCTGTCCGTCCGCACTTTATTCAGTCCGCATTTTTTTGTCTGTCCGCCCTCAGATCTTAAAAACTACTGAGGCTAGAGGGCTGCAAATTTATATGTTGATCATCCACCCCCCAATCATCAAACATACCAAATTGCAGCCCCCTAGCCTCAGAAGTTTTGATTCTATTTGAGGTTAAAGTTAGTTATACTCGTGCGTCTGGCAACGCTATAGGATAGGCCACCACCGGGGCGTGGTTAAAGTTTCATGGGCCGCGGCTCGTACAGCATTATACCAAGACCACCGAGATATAGATCTATCTTCGATGGCCTTGAGTATAAGCTGTAGCGGCTATACAGAAAACTCGATTGCGCCGAAGGAACTTCGGCGGATTTTTTACTTGTTTTTATCTCTCTCCCTTTTAGGCGATTTGATATCAAGTCTTTTTTAAAGCTGGTTCTCTCTCTCCCTTGCGCTAACCTTTCGCCCTTTACTATCGCTTCAGATTTTTGGTGTTTTGAGCAAAAGTGCAGCAGTAAGGCACTAACTTTTCGAAAACCATTTCTTGATGGCTGTCTTTATGGAAATGTCTTATACTCTTTGCATAAGGGAAGTTTATGAACCTGTTTTCCCTAGCAGTGCTACCTGTCTATGAACTTTCGTTCCTATGATAACGATGCCTTTATGACAGCGCCTTATTCCTTTTACACCAGATAGCTTTATGAGCGCGCTGTGCCCAACAGTGACATAATCATAACTGAGTTTTGGAATGGTTATATCCTCATGACCGTGTCCTGTCCTCCACACGCAACTGCCCATATGTAAACGCACATTATCATAGCTGAATTGGCATGTTTTTGTGAAAGCGCCATGCATTAATACTCAGTTGCGCCCTAATGAACGAAACATTTTTATCTTTGAGTAGACATTTCTTTAGAAACGCGTTATTCCTTAGCGCCGAATGTGCCTAAGTGAAAGTGCCTTATGATCTATGCATAGATATATTTTCGTGAATACGTACACCCTAAAGGTCCAAATGTATTCTGTGTGCCTACATTGACATCCTTATGTTATGAATTTCTCGTGATTACGAACTCGATTCAGAGCAGTCGTAATGGCTTCGTAACCACAATACAATCATAACATTTACTCGTGTTTTGCTTTATGTTCCAGAACATCACTGAACCCAGGCTTTTAAAACGCAACACCTTTTGTTGGCCCCGATACAAGGCGAATAAGCATTTAGGTCTAGCTTTGTCATGAAATTACAGTCAAAACTCCAAACTTATTCCTTTTTCTCTGTTCGTCTCTCTATTCTCTCTCTCTCTTCTCTCTCTCTCTCTCTTTTCGTTTTCTTAAAATCTCTCTCCATCTATCAATTTCTATCACTGAAAGGTTTCTCTCTCTTTGTCCCTTTATTCAGAATTTCTAGTCATATCCTTACATCTGCATATCCTTGGAGTCATTCAGAACCTGCTTAACTCTTTGGGGATAACCGCGCCATCGGGAACGTGCCTTGTTGCTTACATCGCATACTATCATCTTTTTTAAACACTAACCTGAAACGACAACAATGAGGGCAGCCAGCGGCACGCCAGCCTCGCCCACGACCCATC
>NC_089777.1:36241536-36246536 GCF_040412425.1 Macrobrachium rosenbergii
ATACCCAAAAGCGCTTATTTTCTGAATGAAAGAATTTCGTATAAAAGCCTTGTTTTCATAAAAAGCAGAAATGAAACAGGTCCAAAAGACATCAGCGTTTATTTTCTGAAAGAAGGATTTTCGTTTAAAAGCCTATTAATTATTATAAAAAGAAGAAATGAAACAGGTCCAATTTATGTCGTTACAATATTCCGAAGGGAAAGGCAGGGCCTCGAAACGCCCCCGAAAAGGATCTATTCGGAGAATGTTGCCTGGCTGTCGTAGTCACGGGAAATGTTATTGTGGGCCGGGATTTGCTACAAAGTTTGGACGTTTGGGAAGTGGAGGGCGTCACTCGCAACTTGCTTTTCGTGAAAGCGGGAGGAATTGGTAATAGCGTTCAGTGTGTCAAGTAATTAAGGAAAAGTAGCTGGGGAAAATCTGAAAAGTAAGTGATTTGTTAAATTTATAGTCATCCACAGTACACGGTAATGCAAATTTAACAGTTTATACATATATATATATATATATATATATATATATATATATATATATATATATATATATATATATATATATGTATGTGTGTATGTATGTATGTATGTATGTGTGTGCGTGTGTAATTGTAACAGCCACAGTGCCCTCTTAACTTCTCGAATTCTTCGGGCTTTCTTGGATACGCTTGTCCCCACAAAGCCTTAAGATCCAAGTACAAGAATTATGATGTCCGGTAACGCGAAACGAACGCGGGTCCCATAATCACAACGGGGTCACGTTGCCGACCTGACCACGAGATGGAAAAAAAGCCTATTGCCCCTCTTACATACATATACCTGTCGTTTTCAGATATATTTATTAGAGCTGGAAAAGACCCATCGTATCCAAGTGGGCAGTCATTTTTGTTGCTATTTAGGCTGAAGCATATATTTAGAATCTACTGGTCACTTTTTACCAGATACATATGTAATTGTAATAGCCACAATGCCCTCTTAACTTCTCGAATTCTTCGGGCTTTCTTGGGTACGCTTGTCACTTGGATCTTAAGGCTTTGTAGTGACAAGCGTATCCAAGAAAGCGCGAAGATTTCGGCACACACACACACACACACACACACACACACACACATATATATATATATATATATATATATATATATATATATATATATATATATATATATATATATATATAAATGTGTGCGTGCGCGTGTTGTGTTTATGTGTGCGCGTTTATTGCTTTGCTGATTTAATGAGACCACAAGTTACCGATAAAACACTGGGAGAGTCGGTTCAACCATATTATATGTATATCTTTTGCTTCTCTTCCTATCTCTCTTTCCTTTCCAGAACAATTAGTTCTGTTTCATCACACCCGCGCTGAGCTCATTTGAGAGAGAGAGAGAGAGAGAGAAAGCTTGATAGAAGTCGCTGTTAATTCCCTTACTAAATCAATGGTAAGCCTATCCCGTAGGTGGGTAGTGCCGTCAGTGCACCTCACGTGGTGCACTGTAGGCATTACTTTAGGGTCTTTGCAGCGTCCCTTCGGCCCCTACCTGCAACCCCTTTCATTCCTTTTATTGTACCTCCGTCCACCCTCTCCTAGCAAATGTTTCATAGTGCAGCTGGTAGGTTTTCCTCCTGTTACACCTTTCAAACCTTCTTGCTGTCAATTTCTCTTTCAGCGCTGAATGATTTCTTAGGTCCCAACGGTTAGCCTTTAGCCTAAACTTCATATTCTGTTCTTCTATTCTGTTCAGTGGTAAGCCCATTGCACAACAATAGAAAACTTAACAGCAGTCCTACTCCAATCCCCATACAGCGCTTTTCACATATTGTAAGTAATCTGGTACGTCATGAATACTTAAACGCTTTCCATCGATAACTTAGGCGTATGTATTCTTGAACTCATTTCCTCATCCACAAGGTAAATAGAACTTGATGCAGAAAAATAGCAAAACTTCGGACAATTTGAATGGAATGGACCCACAGGTATACCGAGGAATATGACTCTATCTTTGTTTTTAAGAAGAACCCCCGCCTTTGACGTTTGGGAGGGAATGCTCTTATTTGTAAACGAGGGATCCCAAAGGGAAATTGCCACAGAAGACTCTAAACTAGGACTTACGAAATGGAACGATCTCTTCTTATACCGTAGTATATAATTCGAATCTTGTTTTGGGGAAAATCCTTTCACGTAGACAAGGGACCTTCTCAAGAGGGGAAGGAACTACCTGTGGATTTAGCCTCAGGAATATTTCTCCCTTTGAATTTCGGTAGAAAACAAACGTCCTTTCAGTTTTTTTTTCTTTTTTATGAACTTTCTCTTTGAATGGCGGAGATTTTACAAGTTTTTATGTTTGGTCTTAAAACTTTCGAAAACTGTTTTTTCTTCCTAGAGACCGTGACGATATTAAAGATTTTTTTTCAGTGCTGGTCTTGAAAATGTTCATTCTTTTGAAGAATTCGTTTTTGTGAATGTTAGGTAAATATTTATTCATTCCATTTTTAATTATTTACATATATTATTTTTATATTATATATATATATAAATATATTATATATATATATATATATATATATATATATATATATATATATATATATATATATATATATATATATATATATATATAGCCAGCCTACATATATTAATTTTTGTCACTTAAACAAACGTAGCTTATTTATTTTCACAATTATTAAGCCACAAATATCGTTTGATAACGAACTGACTGTACCTTGGGAATAACTTTCCCTTGGGTGGAATCCCTAGGTGCAGTGAATCTGATATAAAAGGTATCAGTGGCTTTATATATATAAATATATATTTATATACATATATATATGTGTGTATATATATATACACACATATATATGTATATGTATATATATATATATTTATATATATATATATATATATATATATATATATATATATATATATATATTATAGATATCTGTATGTTTATGTGGAAATGAGTGTTCAAAAAATATCAGATGGTTCTGTTCAGCCATATTGTCTTTTACTTCCTTTCTTTCCCAAAGCAATTAGTTCTGTTTCATCTTACCTCTATTTAGCGCTTGTGGAGAGAGAGAGAGAGAGAGAGAGAGAGAGAGAGAGAGAGAGAGAGAGAGAGAGAGAGGGAGGAGGGTTGATAGAAGTCGCTGCTAATTATTCTCTAAAACTTAGTCAATGATAAACCTGTTGCGCAAAAAAAACTCAATAGAATTCTTTCTCTACCCGGCTTACTGCGGTTTTCACACCTTAATCGTAATGTGGTGCTTCTAGGATACTTTTCCCCTGTAGGGGGGTTAGTGCCGTCAGTGCACCTCACGCGGTGCACAGTAGGCATTATTAAAGGTTCTTTGCAGCGTCCCTTCGGCCCCTAGCTGCAACCCATTTTCACACCTTTTACTGGACCTCCATGCATATTATCGTCCTTCCAACTTGTTACCCACCCTCTTCTAACAATTATTTCATAGTTCAGCTGCGAGGTTTTCCTCCTGTTACGCCTTTCAAACCTCCTACTCTCAATTTCCTTTCCAGCGTTGAATGATCTCATAGGTCCCAGGGTTGGCTTTTGGCCTAAACTCCATGTTCAGTTACATTCATAGATACTTAGACGGTTTCCCTCGACACACTTGGCGTATGTATTCTTGAACTCATTTCCTCATCGTCAAAGCGAATAGAACTTGATGTTGAAAAATAGCAGAACTTTGGACAACTTGAATGGAATGGACCCCACAGGTATACCGAGGAATATGGTTCTAACTTTGCTCTTAAGAAAAAAAAAATCCTTTCACGTGTAGGATGGAATTCTCTCTCTTTTTTTTTTTTTTTTTTTTTTGTAAATGAGGGATCTCAAAAGGAAATTGCCATAGAAGACTTAAAATTTAACGATCTCTTTTGCTTATACCGAGGGATATAATTCGAATTATGTTTTTATCGAAAAAAATCCTTTCATGTAGACGAGGGACCTTTTCAAGAGGAAAAGGAACTACCTGTGGATTTAGCCTCAGGAAAATTTCTCCCTTTGAATTTCGGACGAAAACAAACATTGCCCTTCGGAGGTTTTTTCTCATGCGACCTTTTTTTCTTTGAATCGCTGGAGATTTTACAACTTTTTTTGTTCGGTCGGTAAATCTTTCTGAGACTTTTTTTTTCTTCTTTGAAACCATCACGACAAAGCTTTTTGCAAAGACTTGTCTTGAAAACCGTCAACAATTTGGAGAATTCGTTTCTGTGACTGTTAGGAAATTTATATATTCCTTTCTTAATATTTCAGCTTTATAGAATATGTAGATATATACGTATATATGTGTGTGTGTGTATTACTAACATGACCTCATTGAAACTGGATGGTATCTAGCGGAGATATTTATTCAACAAAAGTTGCAAGCTTTCCAGGACTAACAGCCCTCATTGTCTAGTATCCGTCGAATGACCGGACACGTAGTCCAGCTGTAGTTATATGTGTGTGGGGGAGTGGATTATCCTCCATCTCCTGTGTGGCCCGCCCTCGTGACCTTGACCTTTCTCTGCCCGCGGTTCTTTCCAGGTGTGAATTTTCCATGTGGTTCCATGTGTTTTTGCGTTTCTTTTCTATTGTAGAGTATACGATTTTTTTTTTTTTTTGATAGGCTGTCTTCAAATCCATTTCCAGTGTTGACTGCCATTACATTGTTTGCGCATGTTATGAAAGCATTTTCTACAGTCAGTCTGGCCGTTTTGTTTGTGTTCATGTACAAAAAATTCATATTTTCCCAGTCTGTTTTGTGGATCTTTTTCCCAACAGCGCTCGGCGACTGCCGAAGTCTGATTATAGTGCCTTATGTTTTGTAAATGTTGTTTGCCTCGTTCTTTGCAGGATTTGCCTCTTTTGCCGAAGAAACACTCTTCAACTCTTCACAGTCTAGACATGCTGCCCTGTATACCCCCCCTCACCTCTTTCCCCCTTTACCAACTTTTTCTTTCTATTTTATTTCTGATGGGGTTTTTGTAACTACTTATCAATTTGAAATTAT
>NC_089777.1:36256536-36289036 GCF_040412425.1 Macrobrachium rosenbergii
TGTTGAATATATATATATATATATATATATATATATATATATATATATATATATATATATATATATATAATTAAAATTACTATGTGTGTATTTGTGTGTGTATGTATGTATATATATGTGTATATAGTATGTGTGTACATCAATAAAGTAGCCATTCCACCTTTGTATGTATACCCCTCAGCAGCGATAACTCTCAAAACACAACAAGAGCCGAGAGAAACTCCGGTTCCATTCCCACAGCCTCTCAGCTCCTCTCAGAAATGATCTTGTTCCTGACAGAACGTGTAATTGGGAGAAGAAAAAAGGTTCCGCCTTCTTACTGCAATTAAAATGACTTCGGTTGCCTCGCCACTCCCTTGCCTCCAAAAGAGGTAAATTAGATGAGAATTAATTACAGTGTAGACGCTTTGTTATTTATTTATTCAAAAGAAAGGCCCGTTTGACGAACCCATTAACCTTTTGTAGCCCAGGCCCGATATGAATAAAAAAGGAAAGAGGGGTGGAACTCGCATACAAGGAAAAAGGAAAAGTCGGGAAACAAGGAAGGGTACAGGGAAATGCAAAGGTCGTTAGTAAAAAGAAACAATGTAATTGAACAGCTTATATTTCATTCCTAAGACGATTACCCATTTCCACTGTGTAGATAAGGGAAGAGTTGGCCTGATGGGTGTTACGAGGCCGCCTAAACGAAGGGGGGAATTCTCCCCTTGAGCTGATTGGATCTGTTAGAGAATAGTACGTATGGAGAGAGAGAGAGAGAGAGAGAGAGAGAGAGAGAGAGAGAGAGAGAGAGAGAGAGAGAGAGAGGTCACCTTACGGCGGAGACGAAGAGGGATCAAAAAGACTTTGATAAACAAACACAAGATGTTAAAGACCCACGAAACATTTTAGTTTTCTCCATATTATAGTTTTCATATCAACTTCACCTTACCTCCATTCTGATTCAAATTAGGGACTGAGAAGTAAAAAAAAAAAAAAAAAGAAAACAGGTCAGACCACTTTTTCCTCCTCCCCCCCCACACACAAGGCGTTGCATTCCTTGCCTATGACTATCCCAAACGACGTTGCATTCTCTCGCTGCTGGATTACCCTAACTCGATTGCGCCCTGCAGCTATTCTCCAATGGCTTCGCTGAGACTCCCGCTAACTTCGTGAACACTAACTTCAAGTCCCCTTTGATCCAAACTCAAGAAATTCCCTCAAACCCTCTCCTTTTCACCGGGGCAACAGACTTGCAAAGTAGAGTTTGCAAGAGTTTGAGAGAGAGAGAGTGTGTGTGTTTGTAAAGAAGACGTAGAAAATAATATTGGCTGATCTCTTTAAATTTAGAAAGAGAGAGAGAGAGAGAGAGAGAGAGAGAGAGAGAGAGAGAGAGAGAGAGAGAGAGAGAGAGAGAGAGAATGAGAGAAATTGAATGATGGTATGCACTGATAAATTTATTGTATTTATAGAGAGACAGAAAGTGAAGAATTTTGTTATAGATCTTATTATATCCAAAGAAACGGAGAGATGTGATTCAGAAGTTTTTTAACATGGTAAATTTAGTAAGAGATAAAGTGAAGAATGGTGTCAGTAGGATTCTGCTTTTGGAGAGAGAGAGAGAGAGTTTTTGAAAATTAGAGATTAAGAGGGTAGAGACGAACCAGCTTTGTTTGAAGAGTCTGCTCGATGAAGGATTCTGGAAGTGGAAGTATTCCTTCTCATTAGAATATTTAATGCACATTACACATATGAATTCTGATTTTCTTGTGATTAATTACACAACAATAATCCTACCTTTCATTTCTGGCCTTTGATGGACAGAAAATAAAAGTATTAGGTAATGTTACAATCGTGCTTGTGTGATATTAGGAATATGAAAAAATAAGAATTGTTATAATGTCACCTTGAATCAGGTTCTAAATATAGTTTCAGTTGGTTCAGGTAAACAGACGCTCAGATTCATACTCAGTTCCTAGAATGTGATTTTTTTCTCTTGCAACTGTTTCCTTCATGACTGGATAAGCTTAAAACAAAATCCCATGCAAATGTGATTATTTTAGAAAGGGTGAGGCTGCAAGCCTGTCTCTACATAAGAACAATCTCATAAGGTTGATGGCTCGTATTTCTCATCTTGTTTCTCGTTTTGGGGAGGGCTGCAATAGTTCCACCTTGTTTCCTAAGCTTATCAAGTTAACCACTTGGCCTTGGGAGTTAGTTCTCGGATATTACTGGCAAAGATATCCCTCAGACAGTTGTTGCTCTAACTCACCTAATTATGTAAGTCTGAATTAGCAGATGAATAACAATTTCCATAAAAGATTGAAAACAGCTGAAAACGCGATACACCTTCAGCCTAAAAGGAGACATTCCGGGAAGAGTAGCGCCGCTTTAATCCAGCACCGTGGAATCTTCGCGACAAATGTAAACACGCCAGAAATACCCTCAGAAGGTAGCCGTGAAACGCTCCCCTGTGTGATTCTTCTAAATATAGAGCAGCCTTTGACGTAAGCAGGATCCATCCATCTGTAATGGATGCGTGGGGAGCGGTTTAACGGGGGAGGGTAGGGGCTGGAGATGGGGGAGAGAGAACTGCGAGTCGTATTCAGCGGCGCGACAAATTTTCTTCGTATTGAACTGTCCCGGTTCGCGTTACACTTCATTAGGAGAGAACCTTGTTTCTATTTGTTGCGGGCTTTGACGGTTAGCGGCAGTAAGTCGGCTGGGATCAAATTAGGGAGAGACTTCATCAGGTTTGATCTCTGAATGAAGCGAAGTTCGGATACACCATTCTCCTAGTTTCACTTCTTCAACTAAAGGAGAAGGTACTTTAACGTTGCAGTCTAAATAAGTATTGCTCTTCATACGAATATGTCAAAACTTTCGTTTTATGAATTTGTTTGTTTGCTTGTTTGATTTAAAAGGAAAAATTATTTTCATGAATATGTAAAAGCCTGTGTAGCCGACTTTCCCGACTGTAACGTTGAGTCACACTTCATAATTCAAGTCAAGAATGGTTTCACATGTCCCACATCACACGTTGTAATTATAGCCATACGTTCATTTTTTTCCTTTTCCTCATTTTGCAAGTGAATATAGATTGAAGATTTCCGCATGGTGCTGCACGTGATCTGAAGGTTGAATAATTTACATATTCCCTATAGACTTTTAAGATAAAAAAAAAAAAAAAAGCAAACGTGCGCTGAAGTTTCTTCGGCGCAATCGAGTTTTCTGTACAGCCGCTACATTGCATAATCAAGGCCACCGAAAATAGATCTACCTTTCGGTGGCCTCGGTATCATGCTGTATGAGCCGCGGACCATGAAACTTTAATCACGGCCCTATGGTAGCCTGTCCTATATCGTTGCCAGACGCACGATTATTGCTAACTTTAACCTTATACAAAATAAAAACTACTGAGGCCACAGGGCTGCAATTTGGTATGTTTGATGACTGGAGGAAGGATGATCAACATATCAATTTGCAGCCTTCAAGCCTCAGTAGTTTTTAAGATCTGAGGGCGGACGGGCAGACAAAGCCGGAACAATAGTTTTCTTTTACAGAAAACTAAAACCGACGGAATGACGAGTAAGCAAAGCAGTGCATTTCCCACGAGACAAAAATCCCTTTGAGAGCAGTGTCACGTCTGCCAGTATCTTAAAGTTGGAGTCGCGAATGTTCATTAAGGTGTCATCACACAGACACGAAACACGACTTCAGCGTTGCCACCAATACTGGCGACTTGATTCGAGAAACACGACACAGGGCGGAAGAGCTTTATTTTTCCATGAAAGATTGACATGGAGTTCGCGCGAGCGGAAGCTTTGGCGGTTTAACAAAATAAATCTGATATAATTTCTGACGCAAAGAGTGTCATTCATAAATATATAAATATATATATATATATATACATATATACATATATGTATACAGTGATAATTCCCCATCGGGGATATTCCCGAGGTAGCGTGGATTTGATATTAAGCGACATTTGTAGCTTCATGATTGTATATAAATCACGGTGTGATAAAAAAATTTCATATATACATATATATTTGTGTGCGTGTGTGTGTGAGAAAGAGACAGACAGGCAGGCAGGCAGGCAGGCAGGAAGCAAGGCAGGCAGGCAGACAAGCAGGCAGGTAGGCAGGCAGG
This sequence comes from Macrobrachium rosenbergii, assembly GCF_040412425.1. Taxonomy (NCBI): domain Eukaryota; kingdom Metazoa; phylum Arthropoda; class Malacostraca; order Decapoda; family Palaemonidae; genus Macrobrachium; species Macrobrachium rosenbergii. The sequence goes on from NC_089777.1 coordinate 36,260,671, forward strand.
CAGGCAAGCAGGCAGACAGTGGAAGGCAGGCAGAGACAGACAGACAGACAGTGGCAGTCAGGCAGGCAGACAGAGGAAGGCAGGCAGAGACAGACAGACAGACAGAGGAAGGCAGGCAGAGACAGCCAGACAGACAGAGGCTGGCAGGCAGGCAAACATATAGACAGACAGAAAGATGCGCTGTAATCCTCCAGTCTAATCCTAAGCACACCATTATCCTTCAGTGTGATTGCACCCGACAACGTTTAATTACCAAATCTAGGCAGAGGATTGCAGAAATGCGTAGTGCTTTCGCTTAATGCGATGCTATGCAGCATTGGGAATTATAAAATAGAAGAGTATTGAGAAAACTGAAAGTGGGTTGAGAAATTTAGGGTGGGCACACCCACGAAATCAGGAAGAGAGGAGCTGGCTTGTTTTTTGTTGACATCATTAAATAGAACTCAATAATCTCGTTATTATTATTATTATTATTATTATTATTATTATTATTATTATTATTATTATTATTATTATTATTATTATTATTGACAGCCGCATATCAATAAAAGTAATAACAACGATAGCAACCACATTTATGATTATGTGATGCTGATGATGTTGATGACGATTATTATTATTATTATTATTTTTTTATTATTATTATTATTATTGACATAATAAAAACAAAATTATAACAAACTTCATCCCAACAACAACAACTACAATAATAATAATAATAATAATAATAATAATAATAATAATAATAATAATAATAATAATAATAATAATAATATGAAACGTCATGCTAAAGCTGATGAAACTGTAATATACTACTTGTTGGCACTTAAAAGAAATGACAAAGGAGAATGCAATATTACTTGCATGTATACCAAATTCACACGAGCTTGTGCCATGGTGCGGTCGTTTATGAGATTAAACACTTGTGGAAAATATTGGGTTTTTATCTGATTTAGAAGAGAAGCAGCGAGCGCCGTCATTCGTCATGTATTGTTATTTCAAAGAGAGAGAGAGAGAGAGAGAGAGAGAGAGAGAGAGAGAGAGAGAGAGACTACCATTCATCATACTTTAATGAAAAGGGAGAGCAGACACACAGACAGACAGACTTATGGACGAACAAAGAACTTAACAGACCCAGGGCATTGCCAATCATTGCACTTTGCTGTTAAGAGGTGGCAGGGGGTCGATATCACTCGTCGCGATCAGGTATACACACTGTAGCGGGTGTTTGTACGTTACATATAATTTCATTTAAAACGGACTCGTAAATATAAATGACATAAAATATATAACAAAAATATAAGGAGCATATATAGAATAAAATACAATATAAGGAACAGATTGTAATGAGAGAGAGAGAGAGAGAGAGAGTGAAGGAGAGGAGAGAGAGAGAAAAATCATAACGAAATTATAACTCATCCTTCAAAAGTTTTCATTATCTTTCTATCAAGCACCTCAACAAACAAGTTTCCATCATCATTTTCTCAAGTACATAAACAAACAAGTGAAAATGCGCCGAAATTTCTTCGGCGCAATCGAGTTTTCTGTACAGCCGCTACAGCGTATAATCAAGGCCACCGAAAATAGGTCTATCTTTCGGTGGTTTCGGTATCATAAGCCGTGGCCCGTGAAACTTTAACCAAGGGCCGGTGGTGTCCTATCCTATATCGGTGCCAGAAGCACAATTATGGCTAACTTTAACCTTAAATGAAATAAAAACTATTGAGGCTAGAGGGCTGCAATTTGGTATGTTTGATGATTGGATGGGAGATGATCAACATACCAGTTTGCAGCCCTCTAGCCTCAGTAGTTTTTAAGATCTGAGGGCGGACAGAAAAAAAGTGCGGACGGACAGACAAAGCCGGCACAATAGTTTTACAGAAAACAAAAAACGGGAGAATTGTTCGTGCTTTAGATTTAAGCTGGCCGTATGCCAGCACGGACCCTCGCTCATGGCAGCCGGGAGGTGAGGATTTTAATATTGAGGTGGAAAAAAGATGTCTGACCTTGACTTTTTGACCTTGACCTCGTCGGTTGCAACAGGCAGTTTGAGAAGAATGAAAATAACAAATGCAAATAGACTGGAAACTACAAGTACCTTGTAATGCAACTACAAGCTCGGGATTCTTCAGCTCCTCTCATAACGTAAGCTGTGGCAGTACGTGACCTCAAAGGTGGTGTTCATTACATCAAATGATCTCGGAAGGCTGGGTGCTTCGGCACACGCTCTATCCTGAAGGTTAATAACGTGTGAATATTAGCAGAGTTCACACTTAATGTCTTCAACGCTTGACGACAAGATATAGGTCTTAGCTAGGAGAGTATTTAGAGATATTACTTTTAGTTGTCTGTAAAAGAATACTGTTGAGATGGCTGTTTGTCTGTCCGTCCGCACTTTTTCTGTCCGCCCTCAGATCTTAAAAACAACTGATGTTAGAGGGCTGCAAATTGGTATGTTGATCATCCACCCTCCAGTTATCAAACATGCCAAATTGCAGCCCTCTAGCCTCAGTATTTTTTAAAAATTTTTAAGGTTAAAGTTAGCCATAATCGTGCGTTTGTCAACGACATAGGACAGGCCACCACCTGGCCGCGGTTAAAGATTCATGGTCCGCGGCTCATACAGCATTATACCGAGACCACCGAAAGATAGATCTATTTTCGGTGGCCTTGTTTATACGCTGCACAGAAAACTCGATTGCGCCGAAGAAACTTGGGGGGTATTTTTTACAAGTTTATTGTAGCGTTGACGTAACATGATTATTGAAAAGGCAAAAATGTAAGATATATCAAATTTCATGATGAAAATGTATTCTACCCTACACTCATGTACATTTGTAGTGTTTTTGCCAATGTGTAAACTTGAGGTATGTGATATTTATGTAAGCCAGGATTGTTGAGAGGAGGAGAAACGTTCCTTGTTATTTAAACAAAAAGTAATAATTCTAAATCTTGCAATAGACCTTATAGTTTCGATGTAAGCGGCAGTAAGTCAAAGCGAGGCCCTACAGCCACCAAGGAGAGTCAGCATATGCCATATATCGGGAAATATTGATTAATTCATATTAATATAGTGTCCTGTCCATTTCTTATGCTTTGTGGGTGAAATGAAGAACCTGAAGGTAACGTGATTTATTTTTATTATTTACCTTTATTATTTAAAAAAGAAGTTTTATAATTGCTTGCCTCGCGAAATAAGAAAGAAACACTTTCTTTCATTACTTTATGAAATAAAAAATCCATAACTTTAGAATATAGAATTTTACCCTTATCTGCTGAAGAAGACTTATTAATCTGTTTTTTAGCTTGGTGGAAAGAAGACGTTTTAATATTATCTTTGAGAGAAAACTAAGAATCTCTTGCCTCAAGACTTAGCAAAGATATACTTTACTACATTCTGTCCAGCAGTAATCTGTTACCTTGCGTGGAAGAGGGGTTTACCATTGTCAGTCGAGGAAGACTTATTACTCTCTCTTTCAGTCCTTTTCCTCGGTGGTAAAATACAAAGATTTTACCATTATCAATTGAGGACTACTTGCTAGTCCATTCATTAATGTCTCCCCTCGCGTGGTAGAGGAGATTGGGCGTGGCCAAGATAGGCGATATCACCATGCACGCCATCAAATGTCACCGACCCTTGCAAGAATCGATAGACTTGAATTACGTCAAACTGATTCTTTAGTTTTTTCGCCAGCATTTAGAAACATTGAACCAGAATTGATCCTATACAGACAAAAGCTTTATTTGTGTAATTTTACTGAGCATTCAAGAGCCTTTTCAACTGTAGTATGTGCTTTGCCAGATTACAGTTCACGTACGCAAATGCTTTCGGTTGTCGATGGGGATTTTGTAACGGAAATGGCGAATGTCGATTTATGGTACGGAACTTATTCGTGGTATTTCCGTGATCGATATGGATTACGTTACTGTACTTGTCATCCTCGTGTATTTTGTGGGTTTGTGTGTTCTTTTACTCGGATGAGCAAACTTGTACGTTTGCTCTTATTTTTATAATTGAATAAATGCCTATGGCACATCTATACAGTTTCTCCATTCACTTATTATTTCTTGTTTTTATTCGCGATATTGCCAAGATTCATTCGATAGTGTAGCTGCAGATATATTTTTAAGGAGTGTGTAGTTCATATAAGATATTTGTGAGATATCAAAGAGTCCTAAATTTAGGCCTCTGCGTGATTCCAGTTCAGTATGTGTGTTGTGACCTGATTTTAATAAGTGTGCTGCGGCGTCCCTATCAATACAGTATATCTACTGCGACTGCAGCCCCGTAGTTCTTCTGCATGCGAAGCCAGTGCATGTGTGCTGTGATCTCATTGTAGTTCATCTGCAGCGAAATCAGTTCAGTGTGTCTGCTATAACGTCATTTTCAGTTTTGCCACTACTCATTGTAAATAAAATAAAATTTAATATCCATATTGAAAGGGGAAGACATGTGAATCCGATAAGCAAGTACTCGACCAGAGTAAGACAGCAAATAATATAAATCATAACGGAATTCACTCCTAGGAGGAATGCAAACCGAACTCTGAAATGAAAACACATTCAGGGAACACGGAAGCAAGCAGGAGGTTCCATATTAAAGAAACGCTTTTTTTTTTTACCACAAGACTACACACCATTCAAAGCTTGGCCTTCCTAATGGGTGGCCTTGGAAAAAAAATAATTTAGTGCGCAAATGGCAGGGTAGCCGTGGGAGTGGTTATTTGCCAGTTTAAGTAAATTCTGCCGTCACCCGCAGACCTGAACCATAAATTACAGGGTGAGAGAGGGAGGAGGTAAAAGCTGCAGTGAGGAGAATGCCGTCAAATTACTATGGTAATTGCAGCGTTATTAACCCACTGATAATTACAGGCTCTTCAGCGGAGCGCATAAACGCGGTTTGGAGGGAGATATATTTTTACAACTAGGTCAGCTGGAGCCGTGTATTCTAGAATTAATGAAGATGGAATGTATTAAGTAGCCATGAGGAACCTTAATAGAAATATGTATTTCCATTCGAAAATCCTATTGATTTTTTTTATCGCAAAAGTAAAACTTTTCCGTCGTAAAATGAACGAAAATAATACAATTCTCTTGGCACGACAGGAATGAAATGTATCATTAAGTTAAATGGAGTGTAATAGAACAGTAAATGTTCTCTCGAGGATTGTATTGATTTGTATCTGTTACGAAAGTAAGACTTCAAAATGAGGGGAAAATAATGCCATTTCATAGCATGACGGAAATAAAATGTATTAATGGATAATAGGGAACGTTCATAGAACTGTTCATTTTAATTCGAGGATTCTGTCGATTGGTCTTCACCAAGGAAACAAAACTCTTTCGATTCAAAATGAGGGAAAGGGATAATTTCCTAGCAGGAATTTAATGAAATTGATTCCTGGTGACGTCTGGCATCGAGTACAATCTTGCATGTAACGACACAATAACATAATCGTTCTTCTTTTTTCTTCTGACGCAGTCCAATTCCAGGCTGAAGTTGACATTTCATTTTCCGAACTAAAACGGGAGAGAGAGAGAGAGATTAAAGGTTAGTATTACATCGGCCGGCAACTATGTGATACGTCAGAGCCGCTTTACCAATGATTACAAAAAAAAATCGATTGAAAACGTTTTTTTCCGATACCGCTTTGGCAAGTATGTTGCCAAGTTTGCCTATGGAATTTCTTCTCCCCGTTCTAGTTATGGTTTTGAGTTATCGTCAGTTTCATAATTAATTTATTTTTATTCCCCTCATACTTTGTTTTCATATTTAGAGTGGTTTTATAGATATGATTCTTACGTTGATAAACCTTTACTAAGCATGTAAGCATGCATGTATGTTTTATATAACATCCTTTTCTATGATCATAGAAAAGGATGTTGAAGAAAGGCAAGAATGAAGTAGAGAAGAAGCTGAGAGAGAGAGAGAGAGTGAGAGAGTTGAAATCAGCTTAACTCATCCGCTGACGTATATGGAGTGAGGGTTACGTTCAGGAGAGCGAAAGAGGTGAGAAGAGTTGGGCGATTGAATCTTGATGCTCTTCGGGAAATGTCAGGAAGATGCTGGAAAGTATGTCACCCGTTCGACATACGCACGCATCCACCAAGCACAGGAGTTCATCCTTATATCTATCTATCTATCTATCTAATCTATCTATGTATCTATCTATATATATGTGTGTGTGTTTGTGTGTGGTTGTAGGTTATATATATATATATATATATATATATATATATATATATATATATATATATATATATATATATATATATATATATACACAGTATATAAAGTAATTATGAAATATCCGTAATATAATCTGTTCATGGTTTGGGACTGCAGACCCCATGAGGATGCTGTATCTTTTTTTTTTTTTTTTTTTTTCGTGGTATCCCACTGGAGTGATAAAAATGATTGCCATTGACCTCAGGAGAAGAGGCTCATCTTCCATTTAGGGGCCGTTTCTTCTCATAAAATGGGCCACAGTTACTTTGTTGAGCCCTTATAAAATTTGCACTCCACGCTATTTACACTTCCTACGATATAGTTGTACCTCTCGCTAGTACCGGGTAGCTCTCTTCGGTAAGTAGGCTGACCTGATGCCTGTGGTTGTCACTGACTTCAAGAAAGGGAGGTTCATCCATCATTTAAGAATGTATAGTAATGCGATATGATACTGAGGGACAGTAGGCTGAGGCGCAAAGTTTCTTGGTAACTGAATGAATTTTGTTAATAAAGCGATGAAGGGTAGAGGCTTGGGGATGATACAACGGTGATTGGGAATAGCGAAGAACAACTGCAGAAACTAGTTGGAAAATGCTCGCAAGAGGTCTAGTTCAGAGCAAATGTGAGCAACAGTAAAGTTGTGGGGTAAATAGAAAATGAGGAGATGGAGCAGTGAATGTTAAGATGGTTCAACTGTTAACGTTCGTAAAGAAACGAATAAATGAAACAAAATTGTAGTATTTCAAACTCATATAAAGGAAAAGATTTATCGTTTTAGCGACATGGACTGTGGAAAAATGGAAGCGGTTAATTCTAACAGTTTATTGGGAACAAATTTAACAAGTGAAGTAGGCAGAGAGAAGAGGTGAAGCAATAAAAGTAGCAGGTAGTATGCAAAGCACTGGGAAGAGACTTGGAGTGTCTGTGGAAGCCATGGTGGGAATGTTTGGAGGGATTGTTGAGTAAGCACTCCTTTATAGAAGGGAAGTTTGGATCTTGAGTACCAGTGAAAGAAATAGGCCGAAGCTGTTGAAGTGAGCTATTTCTTTAATATATGTTGAATAAGAAACATTAGTTTAGCGAAATGGAAAGAATGGACGACAATAAACTGGCCGAGAGCGAACAATTCATAAGTATTTGGAGGGAGAAGAAGAGGAAGACTTGGAAAAGGTTTGATATGTAGGGTCAAAGAGACATTAGAAACGAATGACTTCAATATCCAGGAAGCGCAAAGTGCTTATATTTTAGTGTCATATAGTTTAGTGTCTATAGCGTGGGCTAATGAACCCTTTGCATAGGTGTGTTGAGCGACTAATGTTGTGGAAGTCTTTTACGCGGGGTCAATCCACGACTCATCGCTAAAGTATGAAACAGCTGAAGAAACGGCGTAAGTTGACACACACACATATATATATATATATATATATATATATATTTTTTTAGTAAAGGTGATTTTTATATAACATTTGGGAGGATTATGTTATATATTTGTTTTTTTTAGTAAAGGTGATTTTTGTAATTATAGGAACGTGAGCTAGTGTGTCAGTTGCAAGCTTAGCGAAGGTTGAGCAAGTGGCGGCGGAATTAGCTATGCAGTGTAAGTCTTTGACGGCATTACGAGACAGTAATAATAAATTGCGTGAGGGTTTTGAGAAACTGAGGACATCTTTGAATGGGTTACTGGTTATTGTTGATGGTGTTCGGGAGGAGGTTGTGACCTTATCTGACCTTATATAATATATATATATATATATATATATATATATATATATATATATATATTATATATATATATATATATATATATATATATATATATATATATATATATATATAGTGTGTGTGTGTGTGTGTGCGTGTGTGTATACTCCTTGTTGTGTACTCTACATGTTTGCTCTTCTGCACTGTACGTATTTACATTACTGAATTACTGAGAATGAAAGATATAGTCTAGTGACAGCAAACAATGACGTTTCATTTGGTACACACACAAACACACTAACAAATACGTATGTTGTATATATGTACAGTACGTATATGTACAAGTACATGTGTGAGTATGCAGGGTTTACTAGTCTGTCTATTTCAAGAAAACTCAGTGATAAAAGAATTGTCGACAGTCTCTGTAAATCACTAATAAAGTGATATTGCCATACTGTGACATTTAAAACTTGTTTCCTTCTCTTAAACAACGCCTTCAATGAAAGCAATTTAAATACTTATTAGAGCATAGGGTCTAATAATAAAAAATTCTGAAAAGTTAATCGCTCAAGTGTTTCTTAACAATATTATTAACGGTGTTTTAAAGTAACTACGGCGGTACCATAATTGAGTTGCCAACAACAACCATTTATCCTTAAGATGCTTAGAACCATCCGCCATCAGTGTTCTTGTAGACATCGTAACGTAAAGAAAGATAATCTTGACTGCTTTTTTGAACTCTCAGATATAGTGGCATTTTCCTTTTTACTTGGGAGTAGTAACACTTGTAGCGAAAGGCGGAGAAATTTGTCAGCGTTTGAGAAATGGGAAGTCTTATATGCACTTGTTGTAGGCAAGGTGCGTTTTGTATTTGAATTTCCTCATAAAATGCTAATGCCCTGAAAGATTTAAAGGTTACGTTAGGTAGGTTAGGTAAAGGAAGAATATCTTCCAACAAATAGTGGTGCATGTCTTCCTCAGGGTTAAAAGGGATCCAAGCTAGTCGGTTGAAACCCAAACAGCATCACCCCTTAGTATTGACATTTTTTTTGTCTTTCCTATGTTCTGTTTCCATTTTTTTTTTTTTTTCTCCTCAGGATTTTTACCGATGTTACTCATTAAAACTTCTTTTTCCCAAAACTTACCTAATGCTTTAAGCTTGTTTTAACCAATGATGTGATGATAATGGTGACTAACAATCATGTTAAGTGATGATTTAAACTATAGGTGGTTGCCAACAGCAGCGATACACACATACTCATTTATTAATTTTATTAATATTAATATTGTTATTTTTTCGAAAATTTTTTTCGCAGTCATTTTCCTCTAAGGCCAAACAAGGCTCATTTCGTGATTTTCGATCCTGGTGAGCCTCTCCCGACGAATTTTCTTGTTCCTTCGACAAGATAATCCAATCTTTCACTTTTCGTCCCGAGAGAATAAACATGTGCAAAATCATTTTTCCCTTTTTGAACGACAGCCAAGAACGCCTTTTTCAACGCATTTTGGTCTGGATTTCTCGACAGTAAGAAATATTTTACCTTCTAGTTTCCGCGGAAAACGAATAAAGAGCAAACATTTTTGCCCCGATATATATGCACGAGTGTGTATATGTATATGTATATATATATATATATATATATATATATATATATATATATATATATATATATATATATATATATATATATATATATATATATATATATATATATATATATATATATATATATATATATATTTATTTATATATGTATATGTATGTATGTATGTGTGTGCGCGCGCGTCTGTATGTATATATAAAACCTAGTACATGTATCCAAATTATGTTAAATTGGAATGACTTACATGCATATTTAATTCTACTTAGATAAATGCGCAGTGTTTAGGACTAGGCACTTACACATTCACAGATACTATGTGTATAAGTATGTATGTATGTATGTATGTATATGTATATGTATATATATATATATATATATATATATATATATATATATATATATATATATATATATATATATATATATATATCAAGTGGCGATTGGGAAAGGGGTAGTATAGAGAAACCAGTAAAATAAGAGTTTGAACGTCTTTGCAAGAGAGGAATTTTGAAAGTTTATGAGGTGAAATGGAACAAGATAACCAATGAATATTAATGTTGGTGGACGAATGGAAGCGGTTGATTCATTATTAGGAAGCAAATAGAACTCATGACGGTAGATTAATTGAAGAAATGACTCAGAGAATATGTGATGAGAGAAAGGTCTGCACAGAACTACAGTACTTGAATTGTCTGTGAGAGCCAAGTGAAAATGTATGGAGGGATTTTTAGCACTCCCCTTCTAGGGAGTGAAGTGTGGTCGTTGAATTCGAGTGCGTGGAAGTGGTAAAAAGCTTATGAGAGGGGAAAGGATGGATCAGAATATATTTAGATTGTGCTGTCATGTGGAAAGTATGAACGGTGATAGGTTCCTGAAAAGTCTCATTTAGAAGTGTTTGGTGAAGGGAGGAGAGAGAGGCCTAGAAAAGGTTGGAAATTTGGGTTGAAAGATGTACTGGAATGGAAATGTCTTAATATCCCTGAAGCGCCGGAATGATGGGTGTGAATGATATAGTGTACTTAAGGGGTTTGGTGCCCTTCTTATAAGACCTCTTTGCAGGTTTATAGAGCAGGAATTAAGTGGCATTGACCGTTTTGTTGATTTTCTCAAGCTCCATCCCTATTAAGGAAAGCGGCTTAGTTAAAGAAATTATATGTATAAATGTGTGTGTATATATAATATATATATATATACGAATGTGTGTGTGTTTGTATTTGAGTGCAGGTAAATAAATAATTTATCTCAGGGCTGTGTAGCGGTGATACTTTGCAGTTTTTATGGTGTGTTTTCTTGTATTTTAGACGAATGATTTCCTGGCGCTAATCATACGTTTTAAAGCTAAGGTGACCAGTGACTTAAGACGCTGTGAATTCCAGAAAAAGAAAGCCGTCTCAAAATAAATCACAGATGCATGAAAATATACCAGAAAATTCATAATTTAATACTTTTGAACCTGAGTGAACTGTACATCGTACTCAAGAATGGTAATCACAAGAAAATGTCGTAACCTAACCTTCCCTAATCTAATCTATGACAAGGCACCCTGCTTGGCCGAACACTTTATTCTTCCTCAAAGACTGAAAACACGCCACAAATTCAGATTCATCAATTTCAAGGAACTTGGAATTGTGTGACAGTAACCACATCTAGCGGGCAAACCTTGAAGGATTCTGTGATCGGTTAGATAGCTTAAAATTCTTGAGAAATCATTCATTATGATTAGTATATTTAGTTTTACATAAAAGTATAACCAGACTATTAACGAATGCTTTAGCTTTTTATACCAAAGCGACCATCCCCGCAGTCGAAATCAGATCAGGCAACAGTACGAAATCCCGCAACGATTCTGTGCTCGGACATCGAAACAGGGTCCAACCATAAAACTCGTGAAACTTAACTTGCGCATTATTTACCCTAAACCTGGGAAGCCAAAGATGCGTTCGTCTCATTCCTGCCAGTGATTGTTATTATTATTATATTAGTACCATTATCATTACCGTTGACGTTTAAAATTTTATCCTATTATTTTATCAATTGTTCAGTATTATTATCATTTTACTTTTAGTGTAAGAGATCGTGAAAGAAAAAAAAAACGGTTAACCCGGTTCTCTCTCTCAGCTCCCAAACTCAGGAATCTTTTAGCTGTTTCTGTGGAAAGAACCGATAGTTGGAAGACGAAAGTTGAGTCGGGAACTCTGAAGGAAAGAGAATCAGGAACCTTGATGATAGTTTGTTGATATCAAAATAAGTATTTATTGAAAATCTTATAACTACGTGCTTAATCTGATGTGTCTTAAAAATATGAGCTAGGCGTCAAACGTAGATTTATTCACGGGATGGCAGTAAATGCGACATGATAAATATCTTGACGAATATAAACCGAATATAAACCTTGGAAATTATTCTAGCAAATTAATTTTATAACATCTATACTGTAGTATACCAATGTCTCGGTAATTTTGTATTTTAGAGTATGGAAGTTAATGATAAAATGTTTTTGGGTAAGATAGTATTATAATAAATTGTGTTTATTGGTGTATGTTATCTCGGCTTTACATTAAAAACACACACTCACACATACATATATACATATATATATATATATATATATATATATATATATATATATATATATATATATATATATATATATATATATATATATATATATATATATATATATATATACTGTATATATATATATATATATATATATATATATATATATATAGATAGATAGACAGACAGACAGTAATGTAACCCCACACAGTTGTAGATCACAGACATCAAGAAATGAAAACAAAAACATTGTAAAAAACAACTGAGTTATATCCTCCTGAGTCTTACCTTCTCCTCTGCGAAAAGTTCCGTATCCTGCCCCCCGTAGTATCCTTCCTCGAGGGCCGGGTCCTTTAGCCTGGTCGTTTCAGAAGCGTCCTGGTCCCCGTCAGTAGCCAGACCGAAGCGGCTCCAGTCCACGTTTTTCTTGCCGACAGACATATTGATTATTTATCGAATTTTAACAAGTGTGTCTGACGTTCCTCTTATTTTTATTTTGTATTTTTGATAGTTTAAATTTATTTTCACTTATTTCTCCGATGATTCGTGGACTTTATTGATTATCGGTGTGTGTATCATGCCTTTTTTTTAATCAGTTGTTTCTGTTATTTTTGTCAATGTTTTGTTTTTTTTTTAATTTCAGAATATTTTCAGTATTCAGCTGTTTTTCTCAACTTTATCGGATTTTGCAATCTTCCCCGCTGTTATCGCATTTTATCTCACTATTCATGGCTTAAGTTTTGTTTGTTTCCTAATTTGTTTGTAATTTCAGTGCTTTATCACTACTTGTAAAGGCATATTCCATTCTCTTTGTTTTTCTTGTTTCCAAATATTTCTCTTTATTTTTCACTATTGTTTACCTTTTCATTTTCTTTTAGATTTTCATTCTGTGCTTGAATTAACGGGGGAAAAAAACACATCTTATTAAAAACGATCAAATCTGTTGACGTATCACTAGTCCTCTTAAGGGTTGGAGTTCTAAAGATTTAATTGAAGAAGACTTTTCCAATCAAGGGAAAATGCGAGTGCCTCGTTTACTCAGATATTTTTGTCTTCATTTTCAATTGATGTACGCGAGTTTTTTCACATATATTCAGTATTATGTTCAATGCTTATTTTCAGATAGCATTTTTCGTTCATCCACTGCGGTTTATCTATGGTTACACAAATATCATTAAGACATCAAGGGGAAACAGGATTAGGTAGTTTTTTCCTTTATTATCCACTGCTTTTCTTCTAAATTATCAGGGTTGTCATAATTTTCATAATATGTTATGATTAAATCATTATACACAAAGTACTGCACACTTCCACATGCCAAACCCGTCAACGCATAAAAAATGAGATCCTTCTGACATAAAGCCCAATATCTCCATAAAATGTATAACTACATTACCCTAAAAACGCAGCACTCACGCGTCCGAGCAGAGCCTGGAAAAGAAATACAATCTTTCCGGAATTACCCGGCCTGCAGTAACGGTCCCATTCACAAAAATCACTGTTATGACGGTGCCTCGCCGAATGGCCAGAAATCTGGGTCGTCCAATATATTGATGGATAGAATTCGCCCGTCCTCTTCGTTGTAAACCGGCTAATGCGGGGCACCAGGTGCCTGCAATGGAGGAGTTTTTATTCGTGAGAAAATGAGTTTCACCGTTGATTAGTTGCCTACTCTAGGTCATATTATTATTATTATTATTATTATTATTATTATTATTATTATTATTATTATTATTTAGATCTATTTGTGTTTATTGTTAGTCAAATAAAATCATTATTATTATTATTATTATTATTATTATTATTATTATTATTATTATTATTATTTAGATCTATTTGTGTTTATTGTTAGTCTAATAAAATCATTATTATTATTATATTATTATTATTATTATTATTATTATTATTTAGATCTATTTGTGTTTATTGTTAGTCAAATAAAATCATTATTATTATTATTATTATTATTATTATTATTATTATTATTATTTAGATTTTTTTGTGTTTATTGTTAGTCAGATAAAATTATTATTATTATTATTATTATTATTATTATTATTATTATTATTATTATTATTATTATTATTATTATTATTATATGGGAAAGTCCAAAACAAAATAATTTGTTATGCAATCTTGCTTCAGTTTTGGGGAAAATACGTCATAGCATTTTCGAAGTAATTAAATGGTAATTGTATCAGACTGGTGACAACTTAATCACTAAATAATTATTATTAATGTATATTGTTCACACGAGTCATAGAGTCAAACTACATCAATGCCGAACTGTTCATTATATGAATGGCATAACATCAACACTACCTTCCCAAATTCGCTCGTTTTAAAAATCAATGTAAAAACCATTTCTCTGGTAAGTAATCGTAACTGAATTTAATTACCTCAGTTGCCAATAGTTTCTCCTAAGTTACAAAGTAATAAAGGTAATGTAAGTGTTCCTTTTTAGATATCAGAACTATTATTTTCTTTGCTCCGAACAGTAATTCCTACCTCTTACAGCAGTAATTGGATTTAATTACTATCAGTTACCAGAATTGTTTCATAAACCACAAAGTAATACCAGTCTTTTTTTTTTTTTATAAATTCGTTCATTTCAGCAGTCAGAATTATTTCCTGTTTTCTGTAATATTTTTGTTACAAACAGCGTTAATTTGATCTGATTATCATTAATTGCGGATATATTTTTTCCTTAACCAATGGCAATGACTTGCAGTTTCATGCGTCTCGACTTTGGTTTGAACGACATTATTGGCGGGATTTCTCTATCGAAACGGGTTTTGGCAAATATGCTCTGTTTGTACCCGGTTCCATATATGCCCATCTCGATGCCTTTCCATATTCTCTTTGAGTTTGTTTGTAGTAGAGCTCTCTCTCTCTCTCTCTCTCTCTCTCTCTCTCTCTCTCTCTCTCTCTCTCTCTCTCTCTCTCTCTCTCTCTCAACTTTGAGCCATAGCCTTCCTGTCATGCAAAATTCTTTGCACTGTTAATTATGCCCCATTATTTCTTCGTCAAAACGTTTTTGATAACTTACAATTATTCTTCATTAACAGATATCAAAAATTGTTCAGAATCCTTAACAATCATATCTCCACTAACAAGTTATGTATCAGTAGTTCCTTACTGGAACAATTGAAATAATTGTAAGTTCTACTCATTCTTTAAATGATTAAAAGATTTGAAAAATTTTCAGTTACTTCACTTAAACAGAAATATGTTCGGTGATTTCTTCTAAACAGAAATCTGTTCAGTTATTTCTTCTAAAGAGAAAAATGTTCAGTTATTTCTTGCAAAGAGAAATATGTTCGGTTATTTCTTTCAAAGAGAAAAATGTTCCGTTAATTCTTGCAAAGAGAAATATGTTCAGTTATTTCTTTCAAAGAGAAAAATGTTCGGTTATCTCTTTCAAAGAGAAAAATGTTCGGTTATTTCTTTCAAAGAGAAAAATGTTCAGTTATCTCTTTCAAAGAGAGAAATGTTCGGTTATCTCTTTCAGAGAGAAAAATGTTCGGTTATCTCTTTCAGAGAGAAAAATGTTCGGTTATTTCTTTAAAGAGAAAAATGTTCAGTTATTACTTTTAAACAGAAATAATCTATGCTCCATTATTCTCTCATATCATTTACACCCATTCAGTAAAAAAAGCCTAAACGTATACCATAATTCCTTCATTAAAAGGATCATCATCATTTCCCACTATACTCCTTCATTCAAAGTCCTTCTTTTGCACCGCCGTCTCTCTTATTAAAGCCGCTATAATTCTGTCCCACTCAAATCATGTTGAGTTTCCTCTTGTCCTCATTCCCCGGCAAGAAGAAGGTCCTCGCAGACTCGCAAGATGAGAATCAACACCAGGTTCAGGTACACAGCACTCCAGAGCTTTCATCTTCAAATCTTATGATTTATTATGCGCGCCTCGTTCTGTTCTCATTTCGTCTTCGTTATGGGTAATGACATTATGGTAAAAGGTGGTCTGAGATTTCATTGTGTCTCCGCTTTCCAAAAGTTGTAAATGTTAGCCATGAATTGCGATGACTATATATATATATATATATATATATATATATATATATATATATATATATATATATATATATATATATATATATATATAATTGTCATCGCAATATTTATGACTAAGCTTTTGGAAAAGCGAAACACACTGGAAAGACAACGAAATCTCAATATGCATACATACATACATATATATATATATATATATATATATATATATATATATATATATATATATATGCGTATGTATGTATATATATATATATGTATGTATGTGTATGAATATGTTCGTATGCCCTTGAGTTTCAGCAAAGCGCTCACTGCGACGAAAGAATTTCACGCACGGCATGATGCCCAAGAGAGCATGGCTTGCGACAGCTGCATAAGGCCACATTTTTGGGTCCAGGAGTCTAAGTCTGCAATTCTTATTGTACAGTATAAAATTACATTCAACTTTATTCATATCAATGAAAAACTGACTTTGAAGTTATTTTCTACATATACGTTAACCGATATGTATCTTTTAAAAGTGACATTATTTTAGGTAAGACGCTTTTACAGAATGCTATACTTTCGCCAAATGTTTATCTTAAACTTTGTGTTTCAATGTAAGATATTACCTTACCCAAAATTATCTGCTGAAAATGGAGAATATACACACACACATATATATGTATATATATACATATATATATGTGTGTGTATATATTCTCCATTTTCAGCAGATAATTTTGGGTAAGGTAATATCTTACTTGATTGAAACACAAAGTTTAAGATAAACATTTGGCGAAACATATAATTCTGTAAAAAAGCGTCTTACCTAAAATAATGTCACTTTTAAAAGATGCATATCGGTTAACGTATATGTAGAAAATAACTTCAAAGTCAGTTTTTATTGATATGAATAAAATTGAATGTAATTTTATACTGTACAATAAGAATTGCAGGCTTAGACTCCTGGACCCAAATATCTGGCCTTATGCAGCTGTCGCAAGCCATGCTCTCTTGGGCATCATGCCGTGCGTGAAATTCTTTCGTCGCAGTGAGCGCTTTGCTGAAACTCACGGGCATACGAACATATTCATACACACAGACTTACGCACTTTTTGTAAAAACAACACGGATCTCGACCAGGCAGGACTGCCGTTTTATTATAATTGAATATGGAGATCAATTACCGTAGAGTTTTATGTGCTTCTTCTTCTTCTTCTTCTTCTTCTTCTTCTTCTTCTTCTTCTTCTTCTTCTTCTTATTATTATTATTATTATTATTATTATTATTATTATTATTATTATTATTATTATTATTATTCATAATAACCTCATAATAGCACGAGTCACTAAAATGGTGAAGTAATCCACAGTCGTGTATTTATATTTTTAATATATATTTACGTATATACCACTGTGGAATTCTTCACTATTATCATTATTATTATTCTGATTGTTGTAAATTCCGAAAAAAATTTACCTTTGTCATTGCAAGTCTAGACCTTAGAGGCATCCTGAATACTTATATGGAGTCAATGTTAAAAGGGTGGCCCCGGACTGGAAGATGTCAAGTCTAAACAAAGAGTTTATTACCTCACAGAAAACCAACAATATGGAAGCATTTCTTTTGCTAAATATGACGCATATTAAAAGAAAAAGGCTAAGAATTTCATTAACTTGCTATGTAAGTTTTTAAAGAATATCATAACCTTATATGAAAAAGGATGAAATAAAATGGCAAAGTAGAGTATTATGCAAACGAAAAATAAAAAGCTTAATATTTGTAATCAAATTAACAAAACTTAAGGATGTACATACACGACCTTGTTGAGAAATTGAAAAAGATAGGTTAATTTTGCAAACATTTTATATATATATATATATATATATATATATATATATATATATATATATATATATATATATATATATATGTATATAAAATCTGTCCAAGAGAAATACTATTTTATTTATCGAAAGTGATTAATAGTTATATGAGCACTTAACGTATCCATTCTAAACTCGAAGTAAAAGCATACAGTATACAGTAGAGTTAAAGAAAGGCCGATTGGAAGACGAATCTTGGTTTTTTTTCAGCCTGGAAGTTGCAGTAAAAGTTCTTCTTGCAACAAAGACTATCGTAACAAGATGGCCCAAACAAGGCACCAGAAGCGCAATTACTTCTAATTGCTTAGACGATAAATTAGCACTGGGGTCAGGGATCTCTCTCTCTCTCTCTCTCTCTCTCTCTCTCTCTCTCTCTCTCTCTCTCTCTCTCTCTCTCTTAAGGCATTTTCGCCCCCGTTCTCACGACAGTTTCTTTTTCTCCTTCAAGGCACAAGGCACTCTCTCTCTCTCTCTCTCTCTCTCTCTCTCTCTCTCTCTCTCTCTCTCTCTCTCTCTCTCTCTTTTAGCATTTCCCCTCTTTCTCATGACATTTTTTCTTTTCCTTCTTACAAGGCAGTGCTCTCTCTCTCTCTCTCTCTCTCTCTCTCTCTCTCTCTCTCTCTCTCTCTCTCTCTCTCTCTTTAGAGCATTTTCCCTCTTTCTCATGATTTTTTTCTTTTCCTTCTTACAAGGCAGTGCTCTCTCTCTCTCTCTCTCTCTCTCTCTCTCTCTCTCTCTCTCTCTCTCTCTCTTTAAGGCAATTTCCCCGTCTTTCTCATGACAGTTTTTCTTTTTCTCTCCTACAAGGCATTTCTCTCTCTCTCTCTCTCTCTCTCTCTCTCTCTCTCTCTCTCTCTCTCTCTCTCTCTCTCTCTTCTAAGGCATTTTCGCCCCCGTTCTGACAGTTTTCTTTTTCTCCTTCAAGGCACAAGGCACTCTCTCTCTCTCTCTCTCTCTCTCTCTCTCTCTCTCTCTCTCTCTCTCTCTCTCTCTCTCTCTCTCCTTTAGAGCATTTTCCCCTTTTTCTCATGACATTTTTTCTTTTCCTTCTTACAAGGCAGTGCTCTCTCTCTCTCTCTCTCTCTCTCTCTCTCTCTCTCTCTCTCTCTCTCTCTCTTTCTCTTTCCTTTAGAGCATTTTCCCCCTCTTTCTCATGAATTTTTTTCTTTTCCTTCTTACAAGGCAGTGCTCTCTCTCTCTCTCTCTCTCTCTCTCTCTCTCTCTCTCTCTCTCTCTCTCTCTCTCGCCTTTGCAATTTCCCCGTCTTTCTCATGACAGTTTTTCTTTTTCTCCTACAAGGCAGTCTTTTCTCTCTCTCTCTCTCCATCTCTCTTTCTCTCTCCATGTATGTTTGTGTTGTGGTGATGGCAAAACCTTCACAGTACCGTCTTCCTTTTTATCACATCTCTTTTTCTCCATCCAAACATTGTGCACAAAATGCATCTCTCTTTATTATCACCATCTTACACAAAAACTTGACAAAATAACTGGAATAAATGATAGAGAAAATTCGCCGTTGCTCCTGACTGACATGGAAGAAAAGTCGAAAGCGTTACATAATACATCTGCGAGTCATCCTGAGAACGAGTCCTTTCCCGATCTCGTTATTTATTAGGGTCAAAAGTCGACAAACAACATCCCATGCACTTTTCCGTAGAGGTATTTATTTATGTAACCTTTCTTTGGGGTCGTAAAAGAGGGATGGATCGAGAGGAAAAGTCGTTTCTTTGTTATTTCGTAAAGGACATTACCTCCACATCAATCACAGCACACTACCCACACACAACCCTTGCCACACTCTGGCCATTTCGTCTTTACTTCCATTAACTAACTTCTCTCTCTCTCTCTCTCTCTCTCTCTCTCTCTCTCTCTCTCTCTCTCTCTCTCTCTCTCTCTCTCTCTCTCTCTCTCTCCTTTAAGGCAATTTTCCCGTCTTTCTCATGACAGTTTCTCTTTTACTCTCCTACAAGGCATTTTCTCTCTCTCTCTCTCTCTCTCTCTCTCTCTCTCTCTCTCTCTCTCTCTTTAACCCTTAATATACTTTGAAACATGAAGGTCTCTCTCTCTCTCTCTCTCTCTCTCTCTCTCTCTCTCTCTCTCTCTCTCTCTCTTAGGGGGTTGTTCAGCTCACTTATACCTCTCTCTCTCTCTCTCTCTCTCTCTCTCTCTCTCTCTCTCTCTCTCTCTCTCTCTCTCTCTCTCTCTCATTTTGACCCTTAATATACTTTGAAACATGAAGGTCTCTCTCTCTCTCTCTCTCTCTCTCTCTCTCTCTCTCTCTCTCTCTCTCTCTCTCTCTCTCTCTCTTAGTTGTTCAGTTCACTTATACCTTACAACTTATTTCTCCGTAGAAAAAAATGAAGTCTAAAACGCAGCCTGTGTCCCAGTTATAGCTTTCATTTCCCCAACTCCTTCCTCCTTCCCCTACGAGATAATTCTGTAGCCTGTTATCTACCTCTCTTCCACCCCATCATTCCCTTTTCCTGTTCACCCTGTTATTTCCTTCTTTAATCTCCTTCCCCTGCATAATTCTTTGGGGCCTATTGTTTCCCTTAGAAAGGTTTTTTCATTTTAAATTTGTACTTCTGTTCAGCGATAGATACGTATTAATCCGATCGAAAATAATTTCCGTGGAGTGGAAACTAATTGCAGTTGGCGATGATGAGGTGTTTTTTTTCATCAGACATACAGAGAGAGAGAGAGAGAGAGAGAGAGAGAGAGAGCATGGTCCCCAGATGCAGTTCACTCGCACTGTTCCTTAAAGAATAAAATATTATTGGGAGGTAACTGTCTATTGTCAGTTTATTCTTATTCCCATTTAAAAAGCTGGAGTCTCTCTCTCTCTCTCTCTCTCTCTCTCTCTCTCTCTCTCTCTCTCTCTCTCTCTCAGCTCAGTTCACTCCTGCCTTACAATTTATTTCCCGGTAGCAAAATGTCAAATCTAAAATTCTGCCTCTCCCTTTTATATGTCATTCATTTCCTGCATCTCCTTCCCCTACAAGATAGTTCTGTAGTCAGTTATCTACCTCTCTTCCAACCCTCTTTCCCTTTTCCTCTTCACCCTCTTATTTCCTTCTTTAATCTCCTTTCCCTGCATAATCCTATATGACCTATTGTTTCCGAAGAAAGGTTTTTATTTATTTTTTTTATACTGCCTTTTGTGGATGGATGATTATAAATCAGAGCGAAAAAAAAAATTCGTAGAAAGACACTAATTGCAGTCGGCGATGATGAGGTGTTTGTTTCATCATCAGAGAGAGAGAGAGAGAGAGAGAGAGACCTCGGTCTGCAGATGTAGTTCTCTCAGAGTGTTCCTTCAACAATAAAACATCTCTGAGAGAGAACTAAATATCCTTTAATTCTGCATGTACTTCTCTCTCTCTCTCTCTCTCTCTCTCTCTCTCTCTCTCTCTCTCTCTCTCTCTCACACACACACACACAGGAAATATTTATAGGATGAGACTTCATTAGTCTTAATTGCTGCATCAGTGTTTGGAACTGGAGAAGCATGATTTTAGATTGAAAACGAGTTATCCGTCTGACGAACACGAAAGGTAGACGAGACCTAAAAAGACCAGATATATTGACTGACCGATTCAGTACCACGGACGTAGATGAGTCTGCACTGACGTGAGAAACTGTTTATCTAACATTCGTGAGATAAAGAGAGGAATTATTGGGAAACACGCGATGAAAAAAACATCAGAAGTCAGGAGACAGTAAATGCAATTCGGGTTCACTGACGGTTTCAGTCCTTCTATTGCCAAGCTTTAGGAATTCCCTTCCTGCTTCTGTCTTTCCTGACTCTTATAACTCTTTCTCCTTAAAGAATTTGGTTATTCATCCTTTTGTGGTGAAGCCCAAGTGTTTGTCATTCCTTTAACTGTCTCCTTTCTCTTGTTTTATTCTGGCCTGGGCTAGAAAATGGCATTAGGTTGCCACCTCATTGACCTTTACTTAAAACAAGTTAAAAATGCACCGAAGTGTCTTCGGCGCATCGATTTTCTGTACAGCGTATAATGTATGAAACTCTCAGCCACGTCCCATGAAACTCCCAGCCGTAGCCCATGAAACTTTCATCCACAGCCCGGTGGTGGCCTGTGTTGTTGGCACCTATAGCGGTGCTAGACGCACGATCATGGCTAACTTTAACCTTAAATAAGATAATTAATGAGGCTAGAGGGCTGCAATTTGGTATGTTTGATGATTGGAGGGTGGATGATCAACATACCAATTTGCCGCCCTCTAGCCTCAGTAGTTTTTAAGATATGAGTGCGGACGGACAGACAAAAAGCATCCTTTTACAGAAAACTAAAAAACGGATCCCAACATCCGACAGCCCACCTTGTCACACAGACGATTGGTGACTTTTTTTTTTTTTTCCATAGCGGCCAAATTACGACGTTCTCCTTTAGGGTCTGTTTTCAGTGGTTCCCATAACCTGCCATCTTTTGAGAGGCGGGTCATCGCTTTCTTGTGGATTAATCCTATCAACCCCAGCCTTTCCTGTACCTTACTAATTACCTTGTGAAAGGGAAGAAGTGACAAAATAGTAAAAATAATGTTTATTTTATATTCTTAGGATAAAACGTTCTCACTGGTGTTGGAGAGAGAGAGAGAGAGAGAGAGAGAGAGAGAGAGAGAGAGAGAGAGAGAGAGAAGAGAGAATTAGGAAATATTTAGGAAAACAGAAACAGAATGAGAAATAAGAATAAGAGTAAAGAGAATAAGAACGAGTAAATTATAAAAGTAAAGGAAAACATATAGAGAAACGAGACAATAGTAAGAACAAAGGGCCGTAAGAGACAAGAGAAAATATGAAGAGTAAGAAAAGACAAGAGCAGATAACAGATATAAAGGAAACGAAAAGACCCAAGAGAAATTGCATTACCTGGAGGACTGCTCTCAATGTTGCTGGAGAGAGAGAGAGAGAGAGAGAGAGAGAGAGAGAGAGAACCCAGCCAGATGCGTGCAAAACAGAAATGTCTACCAGAGACTTACGGGAGGATCAAGTCAAATTTATGAAGATGCATGACGCCGCGTTTTTCAGAAAAAGGATAAAAATCTGTTACGGGAGACAAATTGAGTCGTCTTCGGCGTAGCTTGTATGTATATATATATATTTAGAATAATGTTGGAAAACAAGGAATATTTAGTGGTCTGCGACGGGAATGGATGGGACTTCTCCATCTCGTCTCTCTTTTCTCCTTTTACTTTACGCATTTATCTTTGTTTCCTCTTTGTAATTCTGTATTTCCTCTCTCTCTCTCTCTCTCTCTCTCTCTCTCTCTCTCCATCAAAGAAAATAAGTTTTTAAATCCTGCGTGGCCGTTATTTCCCCCCCTCTTCTCTCTCTCTCTCTCGCTTTTCTTCTTTAAATTCTGCAATGGCCGTTATCTATCTCTCTCCACAAAAACCTGATTAGGAAATGCTATGCTTGCCACGTACTGACACACCTGTCATGTGCTGAAGTTGAGCAAAATAGAAATAAGGACACAAAATATTTTGCTCAACATGTCTAGTATGGATAGACAAGGTCATTAAATCAAGACTTAATGTACAGATTGTGGAGGATGAAGAAGAAGAGGGAAGAAGAGGAAAATAGAGAAGAAAATAAGACTGAAGAGAGAGAAAAGATTAATGAAAACAAAGAACAGGATAATAGTATGGATGCAGAGAAACTCATAGATTCTACATATGAGGCAATACAGCAACATACATATGAAGAAATAAATTATGACCTGATGAATAAAAATAAAATCCCAAAGAGGTTGTACCCGGATCTCCATACTGATGGGAAAGAACAAGAAAAAAAAAAGAAAAGAAAGACACAGTATGCACCCTTTTTGAAAAGAGGGAATTGCAGGTTTGGTGAAAGATGTTATTACAAACATCCCAAGATATGTCACAATTATGAGATATATGGCAAATGTGCATATCTAGATGGCTATGAAGAGAATGCAGCGATCTACATCCAAAAATATGTAGAAACTGGAAAGAAGGAAATGGATGTAGGTTTAATAAGAAATGTAGGTACATGCATCCTGTAGCCATGAAAACCAAAATCAAAATCAAATACATATAAAAACCAAGGTAAAAATGAAACAAATAAAGAAAAGAACAAAGATCATGTGATGAAGGCAAAAAAGCAAGCCAGCAACACATTATGAAAATGTCAGCACCACGATATGAGCCATCAGCACCTAGATATAGCACAAGGAACAAGCAATGTATCTATGATGCTAGGGGATGGTGCAGATATGGAGATAAGTGCAGGTTTATGCACAAAGTGAATAAATATGAAGCTGGAAGAACAAATATAATGGAAAAGTTAGATTTTTAATGTACGAGTTTCTGAAATTAAAAAAAGATCAACATATCAGAACAGGAAAGAGACATGGGAAAATCCTTATTATTACCCATATTAGATAATGGAGATAATACGCAAACCATCATAGTGATGAACGCGCAGGGTTTAGTTTCGAGTAACTCAAAAGAAAGATAGAGTTCTTAGAAGAACTAACCCAAAATGAAAAAATAGAAATATTGAATATAAGTGAAACCTGGTATTCCTTGAGAGACTGGTAATGATGACCAGATAAAGGGTTTCAAACTTATAGATCAGATAGAAAAAATAGAAATCAAGGGGGAACTGCGATATATGGGAGAGATGCCAATCAAGGAAAAATCTGTGAGAAATATAGTAACACAGAATGTGAATTAATAGCGGTAGAATTTGAATCTGAAAAATTAGTGAACATTGTAATATATAGACCCCTGATACTAAAGAGTTTGACATAATAATTGAAAAATTGGATGAAATATGTAGAAATCACAAGGACTGGACTATACTCCTAACTGAGACTTTAACTTTCCTTTTGTAGAATGGAAAGAACGAATAGGAGACTGTGGTTGTATTTATACATATAAAAAAGAGAGCAATAGTAGTGCAGAAGATAAGAGGCAATTTGAAAAGCTATTAGATATGCTAATAGAACATAACATTCAGCAAATAAATCACCTACCAACAAGAAAGGATAATATTTTAGACCTAGTATTTGTGAATGAGGTGAACTATGTTAAAGAAATAATAGTATATAACACGAGTATTTAGGACCATAATGTCATAGAACTAACAGTCCGTTCCAGAACATACGAAAACAGAGAAAAGCAAGAGACGAAAAAAAATGGGAAGGATATAGAAAATACAATTTCTATAGTAAGAATATAAATTGGTAAAAAATAAATGAAGAATTAAACAAAGAATGGGAAAACATATTTGTAAGTGATGATATACAGGTAAATACCGATATATTATATAAAATATTACAGGAAATAGTGGAAAATATATACTGAAGAAAAAGTAATCATCAGTCACGAATTCCAAGAGACAGAAGGATCTTGTTCCAGAAAATTAGAAAGTGGAAAAAGCTCTTGCAAAAGAAAAGAATGCATGGAAAGTGATGGAACTAAAAGCAAGATAGAAAATGCAGAACAAAAGATTATACAATCAAAAGAAAATGAAAAATGGAACCTAGAAGAAACGACACTACAAAATATCAAGTAAAAACCCTAAAATTTTTTTATTCATATGCAAAAAAGATGAATAAAATAAGAGTAGAAATAGGCCCTCTAAGAATTGAAGGGCGATTAACGAATGAAAAAAGGAAATATGTAACATATTAGCAGAAAGATATAAGAGTGAATTTACACCTAGAATTGACAATGAAGATAATGATACAGAAATAAGAGATGAAAATACTGAATACTTATCAGATATAGATATTACAGAAGCCGATATTGTGCAGGCTATTAATGAAATTAAAAATGGATCAGCAGGACCAGATGGAGCACCTGCCATATTGTTAAAGAAAGTGGTTCATTCAATCGCAAAGCCGCTAGCAATATTATTAAGACAAAGTATAGATACAGGCAAGATTTATGATGAGCATAAATTAGCATATATTACTCCTACTTTCAAAAGTGGTTCAAGACTAGAGCAAGTAATTATAGGCCTGTGAGTCTGACATCTCATATTATGAAAGTATATGAAAGGGTAATGAAAAAAAATATAATGAAACATTTAATGAAAAATAGATTGTTCAATATAGGACAACATGGTTTTGTACCTGGAAAAAGTACACAAACCCAACTGTTAGTCCACCATGAAAGCATATATATAAAAATATGATAAATGAAAAAGATACAGATGTGGTTTACCTAGACTTTTGCAAAAGCTTTTGACAAGGTAGATCATAATATATTAGCGAAAAAAATTAGAAAACATAACATTGTTGACAAAGTAGGAAGATGGATAAAAGAATTTTTGCAAAATAGAAAACAGATAGTGATTGCAAACGATGAGAAATCGGATGAAGCTACGGTAATATCCGGTGTACCACAGGGTACGGTGTTAGCTGCATTGCTGTTTGTGATTATGATTGCAGACATAGACAGTAATGTTAAGGACTCAGTAGTAAGAAGTTTCTGCAGATGACACAAGAATAAGTAGAGAAATTGCTTGTGATGAAGATAGGAACTCGCTACAAAGAGACCTAAACAAAATATATAAATGGGCAGAGATAAATAGGATGGTATTTAACTCTGATAAATTTGAATCAATGAACTATGGTGATAAAGTAGGAATGCTATATGCATATAAAGGACCTAATAATGAGACAATCACAAACAAGGAAGCAGTTAAAGACCTTGGTGTGATGTTGAATAGGAATATGTTATGCAATGATCAAATAGCAATTTATTGGCAAAATGCAAAGCAAAAATGGGAATGTTGTTCCGGCACTTCAAAACAAGAAAAGCTGAACACATGATTATGCTTTATAAAACGTACGTACGTAGTCCATTTGAATATTGCAATATAATATGGTACCCACACTACCAAAAGGATATTGCACAAATAGAGAGTGTACAAAGGTCATTTACAGCTAGAATAGAAGAAGTTAAGGACCTTGACTACTGGGAAAGACTACAATTC
This sequence comes from Macrobrachium rosenbergii, assembly GCF_040412425.1. Lineage (NCBI taxonomy): Eukaryota > Metazoa > Arthropoda > Malacostraca > Decapoda > Palaemonidae > Macrobrachium > Macrobrachium rosenbergii. The sequence goes on from NC_089777.1 coordinate 36,287,663, forward strand.
TTAAATTTATATAGTCTTGAAAGGAGAAGAGAACGCTACATGGTAATTCAAGCATGGAAACAGATAGAAGGAATTACTGAAAACATCATGGAACTAAAATTATCAAAAGAGCAAGCAGAGGTAGATTAATAGTGCCAAAAACTATACCAGGAAAATTAAGGAAAGCACACAGGACATTAATCCACCACGCACCAGCATCGATAATGCAGCGTCTATTCAATGCGCTACCAGCTCATCTGAGGAACATAACAGGAGTGAGCGTAGATGTGTTTAAGAATAAGCTCGACAAATATCTAAGATGCATCCCAGACCATCCAAGACTGGAAGATGCAAAATATACCGGAAGATGCGTTAGCAACTCTCTGGTAGACATCAAAGGCGCCTCACACTGAGGGACCTGGGGCAACCCGAACGAATTGTAAGGTCTGTAAGGTCTGTAAGGTCTCTCTCTCTGCATACCGACACTTACATAGGCAAGGATGCGACATGTCACTTTTTAGTTTTCTGGAAAAAACTATTGTTCCGGCTTTTTCTAGCCGTCCGCTCTTTTTTCTGTCCGCCCCCAGATCTTAAAAACTACTGAGGCTAGAGGGCTGCAAATTGGTGTGTTGATCATCCACCCTCCAATCATCAAACATGCCAAATTGAAGCCCTGTGGCCTCAGTAGTTTTTATTTTATTTAAGGTTAAAGTTAGCCATAATCGTGTATCTGGTAACGATATAGGCCAGGCCACCACCTGGCCGTGGTTTCATGGGCCGCAGCTCATACAGCATTATACCTAGACCACCGAAAGATAGATCTGTTTTCGGTGGCCTTGGTTATACGATGCACAGGCAACTTAATTGCGCAGAAGAAACTTCGGCGGATTTTTTACTTGTTTAAGACTGTCCAGAACTTTAAGATATTCCTTAAATCAAGATGGTCCAAAATTAATATTCTGATTATTACATCTTGAATATACTAGAATGCCCACATATTCAAAAATGGAAAAATCAAAGCGCAGAGAAATGAAATACTTTTCAGTGCCTCTGCCTTTACAACATTTTTGGGTGGTGACTAAACGGCACTATTTATCCTAAAAGAAAATAACTTCAACGTGTAGCAGTTTAGAAGTTTGAGAAATGTGCAGAGACATGCATGAACTGGATTGCTATTTTGATGAGATAATTATTAATGTACTAAGAATTTATATTACTGTCAAGGGTCGGAACAAATCTGAGAACACAATCGAATGTAGCGGCAAACAGAATAGAGCTCAAACTTAAGCTTCGTGAAATAGAAGAGAACACAACCGATTGCAGGGTTCAATAAATAGAACTCAGTCAAATAGTGTGTCAGGCAGAAGAGACACTACACTGAATGTAGCTTCAAAG
>NC_089777.1:36294036-36301536 GCF_040412425.1 Macrobrachium rosenbergii
GTGCCCGAGGACCGCTATGTCTCCCTAGACGACTTCTCGAGATTTCAAGTGAGTATTGAAAATGATTAGTGTTCTTGTTTATGCAACTTTAGTGGTAGAAAATAAGTCATGACTTCTCTCTTAGTCATATTATCATGTTGATTTAAATTCTTATGAATTGACCATCGACCAAACAGTGTTGTGCCTCAAAATATCGCCTCATTGCCATGTTCACAATTATGATTCTGTAACCTATCTTTGTAACATAATGTTACACTCATGTTCGCACATGTTTCGTAACCAGCACCGAAAATCACTTGTGACTTGAAGCGCGGCCATTCTGTCACATTAACGCACATTAACTGACTATTGTGAAAATGAGTCGTGAATGAAAGCAGAATCGTCTTCAGATATTTATCGAAAGTGGGATAGTCGTAACTCGTTACTTTTTAGTTTTCTGTAAAAGAAAACTATTGAGATGGCTTTGTCTGTCCGTCCTCACTTTTTCTGTCCGCCCTCAGATCTTAAAAGCTACTGAGGCTAGAGGCCTGCAAATTGGTGTGTTGATCATTCACCCCCCAATCATCAAATATACCAAATTGCAGCCCTGTAGCCTCAGTAGTTTTTATTTTATTTAAGGTTAAGGTTAGCCATGATTGTGCGTCTGGCACCGCTAGAGGTGCCAGCCGCCGACACATCTTCACTTGACCGCATCTGTGGAGCAACTGAGCACTGCCAGGTTGTGGCTGAGAGTTTCATACTGCAGCGCATCGTGAGTTTCATACAGCATTATACGCCGTACAGAAAACTCGATTGCGCCAAAGAAACTTCGGCGCATTTTTTACTTGTTTATTTGGTTTTCTGCCATATTTTATTGTGTTGCCTGTTGGCATTATGACGCCTTAGATACTAACCGAATCTTGAGGGCCATTTTTTTATCGCATTTATTGAATACGTTTATTCGCGATGCTCCCGAGGTCTTCGGTGCTTTTGGGATGTTCATGTTGTGTGGGGTACTTTTGGAATGTTCGTTATCCTTGGGATGATCTCTCTCTCTCTCTCTCTCTCTCTCTCTCTCTCTCTCTCTCTCTCTCTCTCTCTCTCTCTCTCTAACCCAATTAGAGGCTTCATCCCATTTGTGAGGGTATGGGAAAAAATATTTAGAAAGGGAAAAACCATATCGTCGGGTGTTAGTGCTGATTAGGGGATAGTGAGGAGAAACTGCAGAATCGAGTAAAAAAAAATTGGAAGTATTCTCAAGAGGAGAAAGCTGGAAGTAAACGTTATCAATAGTAAGTTATAAGGATAAATGGAAATCAAGAAGATGATTTGGTGAATGTTAATATGGATGGTGGAAGAATAGGAGCAGCTGAGTCTTATGAGAATTTGGGTGTAAATAAACTGGGTAATGGTGGGACTGGTAAATGGTGAGTCACAGAATAGGCGAAGTGAGAAAGGTAGCGGAGTGCGTGCAAGTGATTGGGAAGAGCCTTGAATTGTGCATGGAAGTCGAGATTGGAATGTCTGAAGGAATGGTTGAGGCGACTCTCCTCTGTGGAAATGAAGGTTGGATGTCGAATCTGAATGAAGAAAAAAAAATTGAAGCTGTTTAGATGGAGAATTGATAAGGTGAGAAGATGTGGCAAAAACTAGAAGCAGTAAAAAGAATTACATAAACGAAAGGATAGATCAGAGGATTCTGAAATGGTATGGTCACGTAGAAAGAATAGGTGACGACTACTCCGTGACATGTGTGCGTGGCTCAGAAGTACTAGGGAGAAGTCTTTGAAAGGGACGGATATTTGGTGTGCAAGAGGCATCAGAAAAAATTTACCCTAATATCCAGGTAACGGTTGAATGCAAAGAACATATGAGCGAATGGCGCTCAGTATGTTGGTGGTTTGTTATGCTGTAGATGAGCAGTATGTGCAAGTATATTAAGTGGCTCATGTTGTGGAAGTTTTGTTGCACTGGAGGTTCATCTACGACTCTGCAGTGAAGGTAGAAATGTGGCAGAGCCTTCTTTGCTTTTTCCTCTGTGTCTGGCGCTTTCCCTGTCAGGAAAATATACTGTATGTATATACGAGTATATATATATATATATATATATATATATATATATATATATATATATATATATATACATATATATATATATATATATATATATATATATATATATATAGGCTAAGTTTTCTTCGTTTCTTTTTCTTTTCTACTTCTTGCAAGCATTTTGATATGTGCACGCGCACACACACATATGTATTTATATATGTATGTATATATAAATATACACATACATACATATACGTGTGTGTGTTTGTGTGTTTGTGTGCATATCAAAATGCTTCCGAAGAAGTAGAAAAAGAAAAAGAAATGAAGCCACCTCAGCTAATAATAAAGGTTGGCTCCGCGCCCCTGAACCGGTTTAATTACCTGCCTTTATAACCCAGCGTTGCCTAAATCACCAAGCGGTCAGGCCTCCAATGTGACCTGGGCTGACGTTTCATTAGTGCAATGTGTCCGATATGGTAGACTCCTATTACCTAGGTAATGGAAGACTGTAATCTCTGGGAATTCTGAAATCACCGTCGAGTTCGGAAATTCTAGAAAGGATGACGATGTCACTAGGAAGTGCGTGGCCTGATGATTTTTTGTGTCGTTGTCATTTATATTGAAAATTAACCTTAACAGAACACCGGGTTACATTTTTAGACTCTCACAGGGTCGACCAGAAGGACTCTTTTTTTTAAATGAGTTGTGGATATTGAAACATGTTAAAGTTAAAGAAGTCGGTCAGCTAACCTAAGTGGGAGAGAATCAAAGGGAGCCAAGTAAATGGATAGAAAATAATGCACTTTTGCGTTGAAGATACGCTGCTGCGAAGAACCTTTAAGTTAAAAGTTAAAGTCCTCCTATACGTCTGTAGGCTCATCGGGCAGACTCTGATCTCCGTTTCTTAGGCCGACTGCCAGGTGGGGGGATAGATCCCAAAGCCTTTAGATGACTAATAAAGCGTCAAAATAGGAGGAAAATGTGACAGCCAATTGAGGAAAAATCGGTTTTCCGAGAAAATTGAGAGGTGGTTACCCAGCAGCACACTGCTAGTCAATAAAGAAAATAACGCAACGACAGAAACAGACGACGCAAAACAAACTGATCGAACGAGTTTACAAAAACGTGAGGAAAGGGATCAGCCAGAAACACGGTGCGCACTGCACACTTCATATTCCGATGCATAAATTTTTCATACTCGATCGGGCACACCAGTTCCCACGTCCATGAGACTTCGATGAAGTTTATCGCCCACCCAAATGCAATACAGTTCCCTTGTCCGCCTGATTTTCTGTCCAGATTTATCGCTGGCAAGTGACTGCTTCTGAGAGGTGAATCATTTTTTAGTTTTCTGTAAAAGAAAACTGTTCTGCTGGCTTTGTTTGTCCATCCGCACTTTTTCTGTCCGCCCTCAGAACTTTAAAACTACTGAGGCTAGAGGGCTGCAAATTGCTATGTTGATCATCCACCCTCCAATTATCAAACGTACCAAATTGCAGCCTTCTAGCCTCACTAGTTTTTATTTTATTTAAGGTTAAGGTTAGCCATAAACGTGCTTCTGGCAACGATATAGGACAGGCCACCACCTGGCCGTGGTTAAAGTTTCATGGTCCGCGGCTCATACAATATTATACCGAGACCACCGAAAGATAGATCTATTTTTGGTGGCCTTGATTACACGCAGTACAGAAAATTCGATTGTGCCGAAGAAAATTCGGCGCATTTTTTATTTGTTTTTTCAAAAATAAAATCCATTCCATTGACACCATACGGTAAGACGGTTGCTCTTGAAAGTTAAATGTAGGGGTTTTACTTAAATTAAAATAGAGTTGTTTTGTCTCTCGTAAAAGAATATGAAATGTCGATTCTTATAAGAAGTGGTATTCAGATGTTAAAAACCAGTTAAAGTACAGTTCATCGAGAACCCAAGTTGGAGACGAAGTGACTTCTTATTTGCGAGAATAAAAGAAATTGCTTAAAATAAACCAGATTTCCAGTAAACTTCCAGTATTTTATTTGCGCATAGGCTTACTAAACATGTTAGACTACCACAAAAGTCTCTCCAGGTTGTTCAGTTCCCCTCTTAAATTCGCTTATCAAGAGAAGCCATTTGAGCGATGAAAGTCCCAAATCTGATTCGGCTTCATAATGGGATGATTTATGTGTGACTAACAAACTGGAGTTACTAAAGCAAAGGTCCAACAGATGAAGGACGTAAACATATGTCCCAGTCGTTACCTAATTCCATAGTCTCTGTAATCGCATCGTCTTACTACACCTCTGATTGATTATAATAATGATTTTGTGTTATCCCAAAACTGCTGATATTGACAGAAAGAATAACTCTAGAAATAAAACATAAAAAGGTCATTTGGATCTGGTCTAGTAGGGAGAAAACATTTGACCGATCGACTACTCCAGTTGTGCTTGTCTTGTGAGGTAAATACAGGTAACAGTGATGTGAAGTGAGAGAGAAAGTAGATCGTGTTGGTCTGTTGAAACGTCACGAGTCGCTTACAAGAGGTGTGCATGGACGTTCATCTTCAGAGTCAAGAGAAGAGAAAGTTTAGCAAAACATTAAAACCCTGCAGTCTATTAAAGTCTATTTCTTAGATGCCTGTCATTCAGTCTAACAAGTTAATCGACAACGATTGCTGTGACTCAGCTTGTAGTCTTGTCGGAGAGTAAATTGACGAATGGAAAAGGTATGAGCAATAAAAACAAACAGTTCAAGTAAAGAAACGTTGTCATTACTTTAAAGCAAGCAGTGAATGCTAGCGCGTCTTTAAAAGCCTTCGAGGAGGAAAAAAAATGAACAGGAACAGTCTCTTGGGCAAGGAGTCTGAAGTCGTTAGCATCTCAGCCGATGAATAAGTGGCAAGAATGGAACGGATTAACTTGATCTTTTTCTCAATGAAATAAACTTTGGCCTATTCTCTCCGCCATAACGAGTATCAAAGGAAATTTGCTGTAATTGAAGAAGCTATTTTACTTAGTTCCCGCTGCAAAAGAAGGAAAAATAATATTGTGGAAGGGTCGAGTTTGCGTTTCCCACCTCAGCCTTGGATTATGATTTCAGGATTTCTTTTAGCGCTGCGCACACATCATTTTTCTTCCTTTATTATTCTTTAAACCCCGAGGCTCAGATTTTTTTCCAGTCTGCGTTTTAGTTTTCTGTAAAAGAAAACTATTGTACCGGCTTTGTCTGTCGGTCCGCAGTTTATTCTTTCCGCACTTTTTTCTGTCCGCTCTCAGAGTTTAAAAACTACTGAGGCTATTGCAGCCCTCTAGCCTCAGTCGTTTTGATTTTATTAAAGGTTATAAAGTTAGCCATAATCGTGCTTCTGGCAACGATATAAGATAGGCCACCACTGGGGCGTGATTAAAGTTTCATGGGCCGCGGCTCATACAGCATTATGCCGAGACCACCGAAAGATAGATCTATTTTCGGTGGCCTTCATTATGCGCTGTAGCGGCTGTACCGAAAACTCGATTGCGCCGAAGAAACTTCGGTGCATTTAATTCCTTGCCTGTATTTTTGGAGTTCACAAGATCTTAACATTTTGAGCCAAGGCAACGTAAATAACTACGACAAAAATTCTGAAACATTTAAAATGCGTAAAATATTGGAAATGAAGCGACATTTTCCTCAAGAAGTATTCGGTATTTCATCTTTTCCCTGAAATCACACGAGTTAAGCTTCTTGAATTATGTATCACGTCTTTCATCAAGGGAGCTTTTCATGCCTCGGAGATTTCCCCCTCTGTAGAATCTCTCTATATTGCGAGACATGAATGTCAGAGGATGAGCATAGAAACTCGTTGCCTTCGCGGATTCAAAACTTCCTTAATGAAGTGAACTTATTTTCAGGAGGAATATTTCACACTTCCTCGGATGCTCAATAAAGTCTTTTATGTCTTGGGTTTATTTCTATCTGAGGCACAATAAACTGGTTAAGTTATTTTTTACTGCTTTACCGATCTCAAAATCAACAGATTTTACCGCTTTGCTTTCCGTTATTTATTTTTTCCTTTCCTCCAGGGGCAGTTAATTGTTATTTTCACTAGATATACTGTTACATTACTGCCTTTTTACCCCCTGTATATTTCGCTTCTTTTCTGTTTTTGAGGACAGATATTTGCTGTTTGCACTGGGAGGAGCATCGTTGTAATACTCATTTCCTCCCTTGCCTTGTTTATTCTTATCTGTTTCTTTCCTTGTGCGTGTATTGCTTCCTTTTCCTTCTTTCTTTCCGTTTTTGTTGTGAAATGCTTCCTAATTCCGCAGTCACTGTGAGGGATTGGCTAACTCGAGGGGTCAGGCCTATCACTTTTAGAAAGTGTAACTTCCCCCTTCTTCTGTACTCCCTGAATGATTGACCAATTCTTAAACAAGAGCAAAAAAGCGGACTAGTTATTACTTTTGTTTATGACCGTCTTGCCGGTTTCGGCTCTACAAAAAAATAAAAAAAGTAATATGAAAATATTTATATAATAATAGAACGCAACGTGATCTAGTTTATTTTTCGGTGAGAAGGATGGTCTACGGTTAAGAGACTGCACGTGTACTGTAGACTTACTGTCGTCCAGCCCGCGGTCAGGTTTTTTAACCATTGGCCCCTACAGAAATAAGCAGAATGAAGGTAACTTGGTCCAAGTTTAGGGAATTTGGGTACCGTCTATAGATCGGGATAATACGTCCCAATCTTTTCTTATATTTCCGTAATTTTTTAAGGTAACGGTACAATAACAACTCGGTCTTCATTTCCTCGGCCTCTTTTCGGCAAGGGCCAATACAACAATTCCTCCTCTTCAGCTTCTTCAGTTCCGCTGGCTTCGAATGCTCAGCCTCAATGTTTAACGAGGACATAATTGAATACAACCGGATATCGCCTCCCATTACCTCTGCCTGGTGAAAAGGAATGTCGTGCGGCCTACTGCCTTCATTAAACATTCAGAACATGAGCAGTATTGCCAGAACCCATCTGTTTCTGAATCCTCTGAATCCGCTTTAGTGCTCGATTTTTCACTGTTTTGGAAGAAGTGTCTGCAATTCCTCAGGGGTTTACAGTATAACGTTGTGATGAGTGTGACTGGCATTCATTGCATAATACGAGTTAACATTGCAGACCAGTTATTGTCTTATCATTTCGCCATCTGTTTGTTAGTCTGCAAAAAATCTTGCTTCCTAATCCATGCTGTGTTCCTTGGAGTTATTCAGTGTTTTCATCACTAAAGAAGTAAACTAATATATATATATATATATATATATATATATATATATATATATATATATATATATATATATATATATATATATATATATATATATATATATATATATATATATATATATATATCAGTGCATCAATGCTTGTTAGTCCTTCCAGCCAAACGTTCTCAGGTTTAGTGCCAGAGAATGGCTATTAATAATTTGCGTGATAAATTTATTATCGAACCCTGTTTT
>NC_089777.1:36309036-36319036 GCF_040412425.1 Macrobrachium rosenbergii
ATATATATATATATATATATATTTGTGTACGTACAGGAATTGAGTATGCTTCAGGCGATAAGGTAACGCACAGAAATATAAAATATTCACGTTGGACAAAAGGGATCATAACGAAGCAAGTGAAAACTCATGTTATCATCAAATGACTAGTGTTCAACCCGAAACCGAAACGGAATACTGATCCGGCCTGTGAAAATGAACGAGAGCGATGCGCTGCGTCCCAAATGGAGGGTGGAAGGTGATGGTTTCCAACATTATGATTTGGAGGGGAAGCGAATCCGTTTGTAGGTTGGAGTATGATGGCATTATCTATATAAAGATGGGTAAGGGGTGACCCTTAGCTACTGTTCGATGGCTAGACTATCCCTGTATGTAGGCCCGGTTAACTGGGTCGAAAGGGGAGGATACTACTGTAAGGACTCCTGTATTGGTTGTAATTCGTTCGGAAGACAAATAGGTCCCGAGAGATTTGTAAAGGAAAACTCAGGCCTAAGGCTTACTCGCTGAGTTTTCGAATCGGTAGCTGTTATTTCTTTAGGATGATTTGCTGTCTCGTTCATGTACCATTTAGGATTTTACCCGAGTTTTGTTTTCGTTTCACGCTAGGTTGAAATCGATGATGGGAAAGGTATGTAATTATGAGAAATTTTGCTGTTTGGTTGTGTCAGTATGAACGTTTACACACGCTCAGAAATACGCGAATTAACAATCCCATCTGCAATTTAATTATGAATTCAGAAACGATTAACATGAAAATTAAACTATGTAGCGTACTCTTAAGTTACAATAAACATATATATATATATATATATATATATATATATATATATATATATATATATATATATATATATATATATATATATATAATCAGAAAGCTACAAACGTCCTTTAATATCCAATTCGCTCTACCTCGGAAATAATATATATTCATATATGTTACCGAAGGGAATTTTTAGTTGATAATAAATTCACCGTCCCGTGGGGTCGAACCAGCGAAGGACGAGGACTCAGGACTACAGTGGATGCACTAACCCAGACGGCCACAAGAGAGGTATAAGTGAATATCGCCTCCCATCAACTCACCCGTCGAACTCAGGTGTTTTGCATTTGGAGACAATATCCACCCACCTCTGCCATGTTGACCGTGTAATGCGTTTGTCGCACATAGCCATATTATGACTATTTATCACATCACCGTGATTCATATACAATCAGAAAGCTACAAAAGTCCTTTAATATCCAATTTGCTCTACCTCGGAAATAATATATTTTCATATATGTTACCGAAGGGGAATTTTTTAGTTGATAATAAGTTCACCGTCCCGTGGGGTCAAACCAGCGAAGGACAAGGACTCAGGATTACAGTGGACGCACTAACCCAGTCGGCCACAAGAGAGGTATAAGTGAATATCGCCTCCCATCAACTCACCCGTCGAACTCAAGTGTTTTGCATTTGGAGACGATATCCACCCACCTCTGCCATGTTGACCGTGTAATGCGTTTGTCGCACGTAGCGATATTATGACTGTTTATCACATCACCATGATTCATATACAATCAGAAAGCTACAAACGTCCTTTAATATCCAATTCGCTCTACCTCGGAAATAATATATTTTCATATATGTTACCGAAGGGGAATTTTTAGTTGATAATAAGTTCACCATCCCGTGGGTCGAACCAGCGAAGGACGAGGACTCAGGACTACAGTGGACGCACTAACCCAGTCGGCCACAAGAGAGGTATAAGTGAATATCGCCTCCCATCAACTCACCCGTCGAACTCAGGTGTTTTGCATTTGGAGACGATATCCACCCACCTCTGCCATGTTGACCGTGTAATGCGTTTGTCACACGTAGCCATATTATGACTATTTATCACATCACCCTGATTCATATACAATCAGAAAGCTACAAACGTCCTTTAATATCCAATTCGCTCTACCTCGGAAATAATATATTTTCATATATGTTACCGAAGGGGAATTTTTTAGTTGATAATAAGTTCACCGTCCCGTGGGGTCGAACCAGCGAAGGACGAGGACTCAGGACTACAGTGGACGCACTAACCCAGTCGGCCACAAGAGAGGTATAAGTGAATATCACCTCCCATCAACTCACCCGTCGAACTCAGGTGTTTTGCATTTGGAGACGATATCCACCCACCTCTGCCATGTTGACTGTGTAATGCGTTTGTCGCACGTAGCCATATGATGACTATTTATCACATCACCGTGATTCATATACAATCAGAAAGCTAGAAACGTCCTTTAATATCCAATTTGCTCTACCTCGAAATAATATATTTACATATATGTTACCGAAGGGGAATTTTTTAGTTGATAATAAGTTCACTGTCCCGTGGGGTCGAACCAGCGAAGGACGAGGACTCAGCACTACAGTGGACGCACTAACCCAGTCGGCCACAAGAGAGGTATAAGTGAATATCACCTCCCATCAACTCACCCGTCGAACTCAGGTGTTTTGCATTTGGAGACGATATCCACCCACCTCTGCCATGTTGACCGTGTAATGCGTTTGTCGCATGTAGCCATATTATGACTATTTATCACATCACCGTAATTCATATACAATCAGAAAGCTACAAACGTCCTTTAATATCCAATTCGCTCTACCTCAGAAATAATATATTTTCATATATGTTACCGAAGGGGAATTTTTAGTTGATAATAAGTTCACCGTCCGTGGGGTCGAGCCAGCGAAGGACGAGGAGTCAGGACTACAGTGGACGCACTAACCCAGTCGGCCACAAGAGAGGTGTAAGTGAATATCGCCTCCCATCAGCTCACCCGTCGAACTCAGGTGTTTTGCATTTGGAGACGATATCCACACCACCTCTGCTTATATATATATATATATATATATATATATATATATATATATATATATATATATATATATATATATATATATATATATATTTATTTATTTATATACATAAATTAAATATATATATAAATATATATGTATATATATAAATATATAAATATTTATTTATACAAAAATATAAATATATATATATATATATATATATATATGTATATATATGACTGTATTTATAAGTATATATATTTATATATATATATATATATATATATATATATATATATATATATATATATATATATATATATATATATATATATATATATATATATATATATATATATATATATATATATCATATATATATATATATATATATATATATATATATATATATATATATATATATATATATATATATGATTATATATATATATATATATATATATATATGTATATATATATATGTATATATAATATATATATAATATATAATTATATATATAACATTAATTACATATATATGTATATATATATATATATATATATATATATATATATATATATATATATATATATATATATATATATATATATATATATATATATATATATATATATTGTTAAGAACTCCGTTGTCCCTGAGAAGATACTAACAATAATAACACAACTAACCAGAGGCAAAATAGTGTTAATAATTCTAATAATACTAACAGTAATAATAATAGTAACAATACTAATAACACTCACACCTTCCAATATCGCAATATGAATCAAGCAGTTGTAATAACAACAGCCACACGCTTCTGTGGGCAGGTGGATGACTCAAATCCTGATAAAAGTCGACTTGAATCTTATACAGTAAATCATTTGCTCTCAGATGCAGATAGTTGCATATCTTCAGGGGGAATAACTGATGAAAGAGCTAAAATAAATGAAGCCTTGATTCTCGTAAATTCAGAACATGGTGACGCCCACAAAACTCTGAATTCCACGAGTTTTAGCAAACTTAATAACCATGCAGAATTCAAAGAAATTTGTTTATCACTCTGGGAACCAGTAAATAAGACTAACCCCCAGGCACCTCAAACTAGTCCACCCAGCTGCAAACAGGCACCAGCATCCCCCAGGGCCAAGACACCCACCATGTCCTGACCCCAGCAGGCCAGCACCCATCCACAGTTAATGGATGGGCAAGTGCCAAACTGGAATTAACCCCAAGGCACCTCAAACTAGTCCACCCAGCTGCAAACAGGCACCAGCATCCCCCAGGGCCAAGACACCCACCATGTCCTGACTCCAGCAGAAGCCAGCACCCATCCACAGTTAATGGATGAGCAAGTGCAAAACTGGAATTAACCCCCAGGCACCTCAGACTAGTCCACCCAGCTGCAAACAGGCACCAGCATCCCCCAGGGCCAAGACACCCACAATGTCCTGACCCCAGCAGATGCTAGCACCCATCAACAGTTAATGGATGAGCAAGTGCCAAACTGGAATTAACCCCCAGGCACCTCAAACTAGTCCACCCAGCTGCAAACAGGCACCAGCATCCCCCAGGGCCAAGACACCCACCATGTCCTGACCCCAGCAGATGCCAGCACCCACCCACAGCTGGTGGGTCAGCAATCGGCAAACTGGAAGTAAACCTGACCCCAGCAGATGCCATCACCCATCCACAGTTAATGGATGAGCAAGTGCCAAACTGGAATTAACCCCCAGGCACCTCAAACTAGTCCACCCAGCTGCAAACAGGCACCAGCATCCCCAGGGCCAAGACACCCACCATGTCCTGACCCCAGCAGATGCCAGCACCCATCCACAGTTAATGGATGAGCAAGTGCCAAACTGGAATTAATCCCCAGGCACCTCAAACTAGTCCACCCAGCTGCAAACAGGCACCAGCATCCCCCAGGGCCAAGACACCCACTATGTCCTGACCCCAGCAGATGCCAGCACCCATCCACAGTTAATGGATGAGCAAGTGCCAAACTGGAATTAACCCCCAGGCACCTCAAACTAGACCACCCACCTGCAAACAGGCACCAGCATCCCCCAGGGCCAAGACACCCACTATGTCCTGACCCCAGCAGATGCCAGCACCCATCCACAGTTAATGGATGAGCAAGTGCCAAACTGGAATTAACCCCCAGGCACCTCAAACTAGTCCACCCAGCTGCAAACAGGCACCAGCATCCCCCAGGGCCAAGACACCCACCATGTCCTGACCCCAGCAGATGCCAGCACCCACCCACAGCTGGTGAGTCACCAATCGGCAAACTGGAAGTAAACCTGACCCCAGCAGATGCCATCACCCATCCACAGTTATTGGATGAGCAAGTGCCAAACTGGAATTAACCCCCAGGCACCTCAAACTAGTCCACCCAGCTGCAAACAGGCACCAGCATCCCCCAGGACCAAGACACCCACCATGTCCTGACCCCAGCAGATGCCAGCACCCATCCACAGTTAATGGATGAGCAAGTGCCAAACTGGAATTAACCCCAGGCACCTCAAACTAGTCCACCCAGCTGCAAACAGGCACCAGCATCCCCAGAGCCAAGACACCCACCATGTCCTGACCCCAGCAGATGCCAGCACCCATCCACAGTTAATGGATGAGCAAGTGCAAAACTGGAATTAACCCCCAGGCACCTCAAACTAGTCCACCCAGCTGCAAACAGGCACCAGCATCCCCCAGGGCCAAGACACCCACAATGTCCTGACCCCAGCAGATGCCAGCACCCATTCACAGTTAATGGATGAGCAAGTGCCAAACTGGCATTAACCCCCAGGCACCTCAAACTAGTCCACCCAGCTGCAAACAGGCACCAGCATCCCCCAGAGCCAAGACACCCACCATGTCCTGACCCCAGCAGATGCCAGCACCCATCCACAGTTAATGGATGAGCAAGTGCCAAACTGGTAAATTAACCCCAGGCACCTCAAACTAGTCCACCCAGCTGCAAACAGGCACCAGCATCCCCAGGGCCAAGACACCCACCATGTCCTGACCCCAGCAGATGCCAGCACCCACCCACAGCTGGTGGGTCAGCAATCGGCAAACAAGAAGTAAACCTGACCCCAGCAGATGCCATCACCCATCCACAGTTAATGGATGAGCAAGTGCTAAACTGGAATTAACCCCAGGCACCTCAAACTAGTCCACCCAGCTGCAAACAGGCACCAGCATCCCCCAGGGCCAAGACACCCACCATGTCCTGACCCCAGCAGATGCCAGCACCCACCCACAGCTGGTGGGTCAGCAATCGGCAAACTGGAAGTAAACCTGACCCCAGCAGATGCCATCACCCATCCACAGTTAATGGATGAGCAAGTGCTAAACTGGAATTAACCCCCAGGCACCTCAAACTAGGCCACCCAGCTGCAAACAGGCACCAGCATCCCCCAGGGCCAATGTTGAACAATTTTAATACCAAATAATACTGCACAAATTACAAGTTAACATTGAATAATAAAAAATGCAGATTCAACAATATATAATGCCCTTGGAGAAGAGGAAAAGAGGGCTTTCAGGAAAATAAAAATTGATCCAAAGAAAGACAGCCTTCAAACACTGAAAACGATGAGAGAAGAAATACAAAAGAAAGAGGTAAATCTCTCCAAGGAATTTGTAGGAATAACAGAAGCACAAAATGAAAGGGAAGGCAGAAATAATAATCCTACTTTTAAAATGAATAATAAGATCTATGATCATTCCAAACAAGTAGGGAATAGACCAACTACCTTTCAATGAAAATATGCCCAAAATAAAAGGAAAATGGAATCCAAACCATAAAAGGACATAATCAAACAAAGAATGGTCCTCCCAAACCTTATAAATATGGTCAACACTCAAACACAAATAATTCAACCCAAGTGAACTATTCAGCTCAAGGAGCGAGACCAAAGACAGAAAACTGCGGGTATACAATCATTCTACAAGGGAAGTGCAGAAGGCCTAGGATCTGCACAATTTTAAAATAGGACATTTAACCAGAAATTGCTGGTTCGGAAACAAAGAAGGAAATAAAGAAGTAGTTGAATTAAGCAGCAATCGCTCAACGTCTAATAAGCCTGCAAGTCAATGACAACTTATCCCTACATATAAGACAGCAAGAAAGTCCCTTCAAAAAGATAACATAAAAATAGAAGAATTAGCAAAAAAGGGGAGTGAAGGTTCATCCGCATTTTCCTATTTGCGGAGTAAAGAAGTAGTATTTTCCACGAAAGAAGAAGAAATAACCAGAAAAGATTTACCTATCATAAAAGTTCCCATAAATAGAAAAATATGTACTGTACTTATGGATTCAGGTAGTACTGTAAAAATGATAGATAAAATAACTGTAACCAGATACTTAGGCGTTAAAGAAACGCTAATTCAAGGTCAAAGCAGAATAATAAAAGGAGTAGCGGGTAAAGATTAAAAGTTTAGGAAATGTGAACTTAGAAACAGACATTTCGTCACATAAATCTGTTGAAAGTTTTCTAGTTCTAGAAGACAGATTTTTCCACGCACAAGTATTGTTCTCATTTAATCTACTGAAGCGATGTGGAATCATACTGGACTGCAGAGAAGGAAGGATTAGCCTGAAACAGGATAATCAAAGGAGCGTATGCTTTACGCTTGAAGAAGAAAAGTTTCACCCAAATCTGATCAATTTGTCTGAGACGGCTTCGGCAAGCGAGAAAGACATACATAAAATACATTACCATCAAGAGAGCAATCAAGATAAAACAGAAAAAGATAGAAAAGAGGAATTCCCACAACTGCAGAGTAGAGAATTAAGATGTGCACATCAAGAAATTATATACTCCCAAGAAAGAAATGACCCAGATATAAATAATGGTGATCACCAAGATTCTGAATATAACGAAAAACAAGGCGCCTATACTGATAAATATTCAGAGATAACTACCGATAGCTATAGCAATGTAGCAATAAGTTGTAATAATGAAGGGAAATTATTAAATGAAGTACTGTAATTAAGTCAAATAAATAATATATAAATAAAGTAACAGCAGTAACTGAAGAAACTATTGAATATACAGAACATTGTTACTTTGCAGATATAGAAGATGAAGAAATATGTTGTGTAAGCACTGCTGATGATAATAAAGTACAGTTCATACTTAATAGACAAGTAATTTTGCATCCAAAATGTTTAACAAAAATACATTTATGGGGAAAAGAAGAAATAGAAGTTAAAGACGTTCTGTTATTAAATGAAGAATTGCCAGACTTTATCAGAATGGATAATTCACTGGTCCACATGAAGGGTAATACTTGTGAAGTTTATGTCCAAAACTACTCAGATAACAAACTAACACTATATGCAGGCACTGTCTTTTGCAAACGAATACCTATTAACAACCCTTTACTAATGCTGGAAGAAAAAGCATTTCTCTCTGTAACTGGTCAAAAGTCTGAATTAAGCAAAGAGATGAATAAAACAGATTTTCCAGAAAACAAAAATAAATTAATTCAGGTATTAGAAAAATACAGAGATGTAATAGCTCTAGAAGGAGATAAATTAGGCAGAACAAATGTCCTACAACATAGAATTTTGTTAGATGATGGAGCAAAACCATTCTTTATTCCTAATTACAGATTACCAATAAGCCAAAGACCCATAGCTAATAATCTGATAGAAGAAATGAAGAAAGATGGGGTAGTCATTCCTTCCAAATCTCCATATAATTCTCCATTGCTACTTGTTCCAAAGAAAGATGGAAATTGGAGACTTGTGACAGATTATAGAAAGTTAAATTCCAACACCATCCCAGATAGAATGCCAATGTCAGTAATTCAAGATATGTTAGCTCAATTAGGAGGTGCAAAAATATTTTTATCCTTATATTTGCTGAGTGGATATTGGCAAGTACCCTTAGACGAAGAGACGAAACCATACACAGCCTTCAGCACACATAAAGAACACTTACAATTTGAAGTCATGCCATTTGGACTCACTTCGGCTCCTTTAACTTTTGTTAGATTAATGCTGCAAATTCTTGGAGATATATAAAATGTTGCAGTTTACTTAGATGACGTTATCATTTTTAGTAAAGATTTAGAAACTCACCTCAAAACTTTAGAAATAGTCCTAGAAAGATTAAGAAGAGCAGGATTAAAAATCAAATTAAAGAAATGTCAATTCTTAATGAAATCTTTGGAATACTTAGGTCATGTAGTTAGTGAAGATGGACTACGCATGCAAGCAGGCAAGATAAAGGCAATAGTTGAATATCCAGCTCCCACAAATTTGAAAGCATTGAGACCATTCCTAGGAATGGTAGGTTACTATAAAACTTTTATTAAGGGTTTTGCTACAATAGCCAAACCATTAACAGAATTGACAAAGAAGGATGTCAAATATGAATGGAATAAAGAACAAGAGACAGCCTTCCAAATGCTAAAGAGTAAAATGACAAGGAATCCTGTATTAGTCTACCCAGATTTCTCCAAAGACTTCTACTTAGCCTGTGATGCCTCAAGTACAGGGCTAGGAGCCGTATTACTACAAAAGGACAAAACTAGAATGAGGGCAGTATATTATGCCAGTAGAGTCTTAAAGGCAGTAGAGAGAAATTATAGTACTACAAAAACGGAATGTTTAGCATTATAAAGGGGATTAAAGAAATTTAGGCACGTACTTCTAGGTCATAAAGTCAATGTACTTACTGATCACAAACCCATTTGTGATTTGTTTAAAAAGAGATCTTTTACAAACAACATGAAGTTCAATAGGTGGTTCATTAGTGTGTTAGAATTTGCTCCAGAATTCAGATATATCCAAGGAAAATCTAATACACTAGCAAATGCATTATCCAGATCCCAAGAAGAAATAGAGAAATACATTACCACTAATACCTTTTGTTTTAGCTGTCAAGTAGTAGACTTAGACTTAGGGTAAAAATACAACAAGGAAATGATGCAGAAATCAGACAGATAATAGGACAGTTAATGACAGATGAATCTTTAAAACCTGATTTTGTAATAATAAATGATTGTTGTATAAAAAGCCAACAGGGAAGAATGGTTATTCTCGTCTATACATCCCAAAAACACTAATCAGAGAAGTTTTAGAACTAACCCACTCATATAAGTTAGCAGGACATCCAGAAATTAAAAAGACAAGCAGAATCATAACC
>NC_089777.1:36326536-36329036 GCF_040412425.1 Macrobrachium rosenbergii
CTCCTTTCTTCTTTTTCGTCTTCTAGCTGCCTCTGTTCAGCTTCATACGCCCTCCTTTCTTCTTCATACCTTCTCTGTTTGGCTTCATACGCCCTCTGTTCGGTTTCATAATTCCCGTTTGAGTCTTTCTTCCTTCTCTCACTTGGCCAAGTCATCCATCTGTTCCTTGACCCACGTGGCGAGGTCCAATCTGGTGAGACCTGCTGCTGTCCCCAGCTCCATGAAGGCTTTATAATTCTCTGCTGCCATGGTTCTGGTGGGGAAGGGCGTCTATCCGGGTCGACTGGACGTACTTGGGCACTGAGGAAATATCCCTTCAGTGATGTGGCACCCTTTCAATAAGGTGTTACTATGGTTGGCTGTGCCGTGTAAAGGTCACACTGGTGGCACTCAGTATCCTGATGTACTGGTGTAGGTTAGGTACCAGAACGACTTTTCTTCTGTGTTCCTTTTGTCTGGGTTTGTTTTTTTTCTAGTTTGATTGCTTGGTGGCACTATGGTGACAGTGTGTTCCTAGGAACCCTTTACTTGAGTCTAACTAGGCTATATTTAAGGAAATGCACTCTACCCCAGCAGAGTGTAACAAATCAGTGAGAGAGAAAGGGAAGGTAAGAGAGAGAGAGAGAGAGAGAGAGAGAGAGAGAGAGAGTAAGTTATTCAGTTGATGACAGTGCTTCAGATTAGTGGCACTGTGGAAGGAAAATTGAATTTGTGGTTGCTTTTTAAGGCCCTCGTGAGTGTCTGGTCTCAGTACCCACTGTGCTACAACCCCCTTCTCATGCAGAGAGGGAAAGGCTACTGTCTGCTTAGGTCTGGATAAAAGGCCTCACTCGTGACTGACAGTTTACAACTGTAATTAATCTTTACTTGTCCTCATCCATTTGTGGGACAGAGATGTTTTGTTTATTTGGTTTAATTAAATTAATTATCCCGGTGTCAGCCCGAACTTTCTTATGAAGAGGGTCACGTACACTCAGATAGGGTGAATGCTTACTTGAAGAGAGAGAGAGAGAGAGAGAGAGAGAGAGAGAGAGAGATATTCAGTCAGCCAATTTGTGCTGCCTGAGAAAAATTAAGTAAAATTTTTATTTTTATAAGTGCACACTGGCAGGGTTCTTAGTTGAAGATATGACGTCTTGGGTTCTTTTAGAGATTTTTTTTTTTTTTTTTTTTTTTTTTTTTACAATCGTAGCTTTCCCGTAAGCCGAGTCGGACGTCTTACACTGAGGAGTTAAGATTAAAATTATAAGTTCTTTTCTTTACATGATTTTTTTTATGTCGGGTATTTGTATAGGAACTTTTTACTGTATATTTCCTAACTAAGACCTATCATTCTCTGACTAAATTATATCTATCTATCGAAGTCTACCTGGCTAAGATTTTGCGAAGGGGATTACTACGCACAACAATGTAGTCCCTAAGTGGTAAGAGGCAGAAGCTAAAAGGGACTGGGTGCTCAGGCCAATCACACAAACAAAACAACAAAGGTTTTAAGATGGCGGACACGGGAAGTGGTTAACAACGATGTCGGGCGAATCCCGTTAGCATAAGCAAATTCAAAATAAGTGGGCTAGAAGCGGGCTTGGCAGATGAATACACTACTCAGGAGGCGCGGTTTTTCTCTTTTCAATTGAATTACCCAAAGCACTCGAATTCCTCTCACAAAACAAACGCAGCAAATGCAGGAATACAGATTTACTCTAAATATACCAACAATGCAAAGGATTTTACGTTAAGGAGATGGAAAACGAGATTATTATGAGCTATGTTTTTTCTTTTTTATTTCTCGCGCCGAACTAATGCCGTCCGCTGCCAAGACAAGGGAATAGATTAGTGACATCCTGATGGGACTGAATTTATGTTACTTAAAAATGCAAATTTTATGAAATTAACTATTGCTGTTCGTTTGCTATTTTAATGACACGGGATTTTTTATATGCTTCCCGCTATATGAACACTCATCAAATCAGTCATGCTCGATACAGCCCCTTCGGTAGTGGTGAACGTGGTTACATACTTTGAAATTCAGTGAACTCCGCAAATTTTGTCCCCTACCTACGAGAGACACATTAGGCACACTTTCTCCGTTCTTTATCATGCACTAGTTAACTCGTTCAAACATCATTGTCATGCATTAATCCTTGGCTGGGGAAAATAGCAAAATATTAACAATGGCGATAACTCGGCCCACGGCCTTCGCTGGAATGTAACCCTTGGAATCTGAACGCAGCAAAAGCGCTTTTTTTAAGATTTTGCAAATTGTTAATTATACTGCTCTCAATACACACTTTCCTACCTAAGCTAATTTCTTAATTATAACTGGTATTCTTATTATTACTATGCCTTGTGCTGTCTCCTTGTTTGGAAGAATAGCATGAAATTAAATATCTGACTTTTCTCTTTGGAATTAATGTGGAATTAATTTTTACTCCAGATTCTTTCCTCTAAATTAATTAGATCCTAGGCTAGATTGCCACTGTTACGTGTGAGGGCTTGGCTG
>NC_089777.1:36331536-36346536 GCF_040412425.1 Macrobrachium rosenbergii
AAGAAACTGGAACAAAAATCCATATGACTGTCATCGTGAAAAGAGTGCGAATCTTGGCAGGCCTGAAGTCCTTTCTCAGGAGTCAAAAGACATCATAGCTGAGGCAGTGGGTAGCCCAAGAAAGTCTTTACGTAAATTGGCGCTTGAACCAGAAACAAAATGGGGAAAGAAGAGAAGTTATAGTGCTGTATATCGTGAGTTAAAAAAATCTGGTATCAAGCCATTTCATGTTATCAGAAAGCCCAACATCACACAGAAACAGAGAGAAGACCATGCAAGGTTTTGTGGTTCATTTCTTAAAGATTGGGATGAAGCTTACTTTCTTCATGTTGCCGCATCAGATGAATTCTTCATTTACACAGTCAGGAAGCCAAATCATAAAAATGACATCATTTGTGTTGCAAAGTTGGATGATATCAGTGATGACCTGCGCTATCATCAAGTTGTGAAATTTCCTGAATGTTTGGGAATCTTTCTCTGTTTCACAGCCAAATAGTTAATGTGGATCATCAAAGAAAAAGGACAGTCATGGAATGGCGAGTACTTCAGAGAAACTGTGCTTACTGGTGAAGTATTTCCTTTCCTCAAAGATCCTGAAAATGTGTTATCTGTTGAAGAAGTCACATTTTTCCATGATAAGGCACCATGTTTCAAGGCTCTTCAGACACAGGAGCTGCTTCAAAACAGTGGTGTCGATTTCTTCTCGTCAAGTGAATTTCCAGGTAGCTCCCCTGACTTAATGTGTGTGAAAACATTGGTAGTATCTTAAAGGATCGTGTTGAAGTGTGCACAGTGAACTATGATGGTATACCAAGCCTCGACGACCTGCGAAGAGAGGTGACCGAAGTGCTCAGGGAAATGGAGTTTGAGTCTCAGCTTTTTTGTGATTTGCTGAAATCATAGCCCTCAAGAATGCAGGCTGTGGTACAGGCAGATGGAGGCCACAC
Source organism: Macrobrachium rosenbergii (assembly GCF_040412425.1). Classification (NCBI taxonomy): domain Eukaryota; kingdom Metazoa; phylum Arthropoda; class Malacostraca; order Decapoda; family Palaemonidae; genus Macrobrachium; species Macrobrachium rosenbergii. The sequence continues at coordinate 36,332,484 of NC_089777.1, forward strand.
AAAATATTAAATACTCAGAGAGAAACTTAAACACTTGTTCTGAATTAATTTGGCTTTTGTCCATATCAATTTTAGTTTATGCTGCAGAGGGGGGGGCCTCTAATTCTGAAACACCCTGTATATAAAAAAAATATATATATATATATATATATATATATATATATATATATATATATATATATATATATATATATATATAATTTATATATATATATAATATATATATATTATATATATACAGTATATATATATATATATATATATATATATATATATATATATATATATATATATATATATATATATATATATATATATATATATATATATATATATATATATTTTGACATCAGTTTTTATCTCGTGGCTCTGTTAAAGTAAACATTTGTTTATTAATTTCCGTTCAATGTTTCACTAGTTCATTTGAGCCTCGAATTCTTGGTTAGAGTTTTGTTTTGTTGTGTTTCTCCCACCGAAGGTGGTTATTTGTTGATTGGTACTCCGCTCATAAAAAGTTCTCTTTATTTTCAAGTACGAGTGGTTCACTGGTTTGGCCTTTTGGCCTTCTGCCACGTTGGACTGTTTAAGAGGCGATTTACATATTTTCGTCTGGATTGACAAGGGATTGCATTCCGCCCTCCTGTAGAGAAGATCTCGTCTTCTTTTTATGGCTCTGCTATATTTGGATGGACTTCTTGCCTCAAGTGGGCATGTCTGCTGCAGATGATCAGTGTCGCTGGATGCACATACCTGACCCCCTTCGTAACCTATGGGAGTGCTCTCAGGTGTACTGCGACCATCGTCATCACCCACATCCTGAGCTCTTGCCAATTGTTATGGTGGCGCCTCCAGAATCTTCCGCGAACAGCCGTTGACTCGAGATCTTCTGAGGGCCGTTAGGAATCCTTTTGGTCACGAAGAAGAGTAAGCATCTGATTCTGTGCTTTCTTTGTATCCAGAATAGACTCATTCCCTTATGGTTAAGCATTAGTGTTTTGGGACGACCAATATGTCGAAGTGCCATCGAGACCATCACTCATTTGATAAACTGCTTCAGTGTGGAGATTACTGCCTTATTTTTGTGTCCGGTGTGGGGAACGTATCCATGTAATGGTATAATACCGTAAATACTGTGCAGGCTTAGGTTAAGGTTTTCGCTTTTTCTTTCATCTCCCACTTATTACTGACTTAGTACGGAAGTTGTTTTGTTTCTCCCTTCTCCTCGACACTTTCCCTCTAACTATCATTTGCGTGACGGTTAACTGTGAGTTTGATTGGGAGTTGAAAGTGAATGTGCTTGTGCCCTCAGCCAGTAATTCGAGGATATGTACAACTAATTCATTGGAATAAATCTAGGCATTTACGCTGAAATTTTCAATTACCCCCTCAATAAAGTGTATTCTGTCTGTGTTGCTGGTAAATCTTACTCTTTAGCTTGCAAGCTGTCGTGGTAGGGGTAATTTATTTATTTATATTTTTTTTGGAAGGCTCAAAAAGTGCCTGGAAGTGTTGTTCGAACTTTAAAATAAAAAAAAAAAACAGTTTTTGATAAATTATCTTCTCAGGACAACGGAGTTCTTAGCAATATATATATATATATATATATATATATATATATATATATATATATATATATATATATATATGTAATTAATGTTATATATATATATATATATATATATATATATATATTTATAAATACTTTATATATATACATATTATTGTATATGTATAATATAATATATATATATATATATTATTATATATATATATATATATATATATATAGTGGATATCCCAAATGCAAAACACCTGAGTTACGGGTGAGTTGATGGGAGGCGATATTCACTTATACCTCTCTTGTGGCCGACTGGGTTAGTGCGTCCACTGTAGTCCTGAGTCCTCGTCCTTCGCTGGTTCGACCCCACGGGACGGTGAACTTATTATCAACTAAAAAAATTCCCCATCGGTAACATATACGAAAATATATTATTTCCGAGGTATGGATATTAAAGGACGTTTGTAGCTTTCTGATTGTATATGAATCACGGTGATGTGATAAATAGTCATAATATGGCTACGTGCGACAAACGCATTACACGGTCAACATGGCAGAGGTGGGTGGATATCGTCTCCAAATGCAAAACACCTGAGTTCGACGGGTGAGTTGATGGGAGGCGATATTCACTTATACCTCTCTTGTGGCCGACTGGGTTAGTGCATCCACTGTAGTCCTGAGTCCTCGTCCTTCGCTGGTTCGACCCCACGGGACGGTGAACTTATTATCAACTAAAAAATTCCCCTTCGGTAACATATATGAAAATATATTATTTCCGAGGTAGAGCGAATTGGATATTAAAGGGCGTTTGTAGCTTTCTGACTGTATATGAATCACGGTGATGTGATAAATAGTCATAATATGGCTACGTGCGACAAACGCATTACACGGTCAACATGGCAGAGGTGGGTGGATATCGTCTCCAAATGCAAAACACCTGAATCCGACGGGTGAGTTGATGGGAGGCGATATTCATATACCTCTCTTGTGGCCGACTGGGTTAGTGCATCCACTGTAGTCCTGAGTCCTCGTCCTTCGCTGGTTCGACCCCACGGGACGGTGAACTTATTATCAACTAAAAATTCCCCTTCGGTAACATATATGAAAATATATTATTTCCGAGGTAGATGAGTTGGATATTAAAGGACGTTTGTAGCTTTCTGATTGTATATGAATCACGGTGATGTGATAAATAGTCATATATATATATATATATATATATATATATATATATATATATATATATATATATATATATATGTTTATTGTAACTTAAGAGTACGTTACATAGTTTGATTTTCAGGTTAATCGTTTCTGAATTCATAATACACACATATACATACTCTATACTACATACAAACACACACCATATATGTGTGTATATATATGTGTGTGTGTATGTGTGTAATATATATATATATATATATATATATATATATATATATATATATAATGCCTAGAAATACTAGTCTTCTTAGTAATTATCCTTTTCTGGTCGTTATATATTGTTAGAAGTCTGGAAAGAGGTGATATATTCTGGGAATAATTTATTTCATCCAGTTTAGCTCACATTTTATGCCTTCCCACACATCCTACTTATCTTTCAAATGATGAAGCTCACAAGGGCTCACTCTGGTCTCCTTCAACTTAGCTGTTCGTCTTTTATATTAAAAACTGATCATGCTCCATCTTTCACTGAATTACAAATGAGGCTGATTTGTGTTGGTAAACTGTTGTATATTGATAATCGTAAGGGTGATTCATATGGTGGAAATCAGACACACCCCATTGTATTGCCAAAATTAATAATAATAATAATAATAATAATAATAATAATAATAATAATAATAATAATAATAATAGCATGAGTCACTAAAATGGTGAAGAAATCCACAGTGGTTTAAATATGAATATATATTAGAAATATATATACAAACGAGAGCTTTCAAGAACCTGAGCGATTCTCCCTCTCGATCTGAGCAGTCGTGGAAGTAAAAATTAGGTGCTGGAGGAGGTTAGTTTGTTTATCTGTGGAGAACGATGGTATTACCCGAACGACGAAATTGACTATCTTTAAGTTACGACCGGTTTTCTTCTGTTAACAACTCTTTTTAAATTGTTATTTATTGTTTCAGATCTTTTTAGCGTCATGACTGCTTTAATGTTTTAGTCAGGTCGAGAAGGAGAATCGAGCAGGTTCACGAAAGCTCTCGTTTGTTTATAACCCGCTGTGGATTTCTTCACCAATAACAATAATAATAATAATAGTTTCAGATCAATACCATATAAAAACAGTATATAGATACGATAAAGACATTGCAATATACAGAAAAAAATAATGGTAGGACAGCTACACATAAAATTTCAAATGGTGATTACATGGTACCCTTACTGATAAGACATCTGTCATACACAAAATGGCAGTGTTGGTTAAACTAAAGTTACTGAGTTAGTCCATTCGTGCACTGGACTTAGGGTGAAGATATCCCTTCCTTCATTTTCTACGTGAGAAACAGATTTCGAAAAGTAACAAAAAAAAAGCTCGTTTCCCTAAAAAACAAGCATTCTTTCGATTCTGCCTCTTAAGCCTAACTAAAACCTTCTCTGACCCAGCCTTCTAAGCTCAAGAAGTCTGTCATCGTTAGGATTTAATGAGACCAAAATGGGAAAACAAGAGCATATGGAAAGAAAAACTATATATTCGACGCGTTAGGCGGGATTAGCTGATGTGAAAATCGGCCGTAACTTCAAGGATAAATCCCCGGCTGAAAGGCTCTCTTAGATTGAGGTTTGAGATTATGGAGTAAAAAGGCAAGAAATAAAAGATTATTACCCGCAGCGGTGATAACAGTAGTTACTGATAAACTTGAAAACCAAGCAATATTGTACCGATCTATTTTCTTGAAAAATCTCCACAGACAATTATGACAATTCACTGATGATTTCTTTCTCGTTAAACTACTTATATGTTTTGGTTTCTTCAAATATTTTAGTTCCTCTTTGGACGGGTCGGTATAGTTCTCGGCTAGCACTGTGCTGGGCCCGCGTTCGAGTCTCCGGCCGGCCAATGAAGAATTAGAGGAATTAATTTCTGGTAATAGACATTCATTTCTCGGTATATTGTGGTTCGGATTCCACAATAAGCTGTAGGTCCCGTTGCTAGGTAACCAGTTGGTTCTTAGCCACGTAAAATAAGTCTAATCCTTCGGGCCAGCCCAAGGAGAGATGTTAATCAGCTCAGTGGTCTGGTTAAACTGAGGTATACTTAGCTTTTTACTGTAGATTTTATATATTCACCCTAAAAAGTGTTCTATCTTTTTTAATTCCTGATGTTCCATGCGAAAGAGGATTTGCGTACCTAAGCGGATTTCACCGGTCATGTCTTGTACTGTCAAGGGAAAGTTAGTTGTGGAAGTCTCAACTATTAAATATCTGTGTACTAACTTAACAAAGATTTACCCACGCAAGTTCAGCAGGTGTGGTCTGCACTACTGAGGTCCTTTGTTCTCTATACCAGTGAAATGTTTGTCCCGGAATAGGGTTCAGCTATTTTAGCTGGTACTGCAGATTTGTGTCTTATTTAGAATCCATTACTTGTGTTTCATAATACAGTGTTAGGACCTTCCGCGTCCCAGTCAGAGTTTGTCATGAGAATTGTCCAGTTTTTATCATGAACTCGTGTATCTCTGTGTTGCTTTGATTGATTCCCAGTCTGGTAACTTTGGATATTAAACCATTAGGTAAATATGACCGTACCTGCTTTACTGAGGCAACTGTCATTATATCAGTGGTTTGCAAGAATGCGGATTTTGACTGCAGTTAATTTCAGTATGTCACTTACGAAGACAACACGAAATATTTCAAGGTAGTAAAACTTTCTTAGTTTGATTTGCGGATTATTATTATTATTATTATTATTATTATTATTATTATTATTATTATAACCTGCTTTCAAAAATAACGGGTGGAGACACCAAGTCCCGACCTTGGGGACGTTGTGTACCCTCGTGAAGCCCTTCTCAAGGTACTCTCATTCCCAATACTTATATAGAGGACATCGATTAGAAGGACTATCCCCGAATTGGACGATGGCAACTCTAAACGTGGCACTTAATATAAGCAGACTATGATTGTTAACCGAAAACAATATACATAACGAAACGCTTTTTTTATCGTTTATTGAAATTTCGAAATTGCATTCGCTTGCGTATGGAACAAATCTGAAAGACTGCCAACCTGGTAAACTAACTTCCTCCGAACAGAAGGTTCTTGTGTAGAAAGCAGGAAAACAGAGAAGGGCCTAAGAGTCTGCTATGTTTTGCCCGTGAATCGTTGCGACATTAATAATGTTTCATCTCCTTCCTAACTTTGTCAGCTTATTTGTTTTCAAAGTTTTGTACTTTTGTCCGGACTGACTAAAATTATCTAAGTAGTTGAAGGTTTGCTAATCTCTCTCTCTCTCTCTCTCTCTCTCTCTCTCTCTCTCTCTCTCTCTCTCTCTCTCTCTCTCTCTCTCTCTCTCTTAGTTTAATCTCTGCTAAAATGGAAAAGGAGAAATCGCTGAAAAACATAAAGGTGGAATAAGAAAACAGTAAACTAACAAGAGAAATTGAGGAGGACTAAAGTGCAAGAAAGGGGCCTCCGGTGGAAGCTGACGAAACAGAACTTGGAGAGAGGAAAGGGAGGAAATCTGAAAAAATCTGCGAAAATAAAAAAAGGAAACGAGAAAGGAAGGAGGCTGGAGAGGAGTAAACGAAGCGGAAGGGAGTCCAAAGTAAGTCTTAACAAGAAGGAAATGACCAAAGAGAGAAAATCTAAAAATTGAAAGCCAGGGGACCTAGTTCGGGCGCTTGCTCTTCCAGAGGAGGAGGAGGAGGAGGAGGAGGAAAAGGAAAAAAAAAAAGAAGAGGAGCGCGAGGAGAAGAAAATGGTGAGAGTAGGAGGAAGCGGATACGGTGAAGAAAAGACGCCGAAAAACGAAGCTGAGGTTGAAAAGAAAAGAGTAGGATGAGGGGGGAGGAAGAAAAATAGGGAAGAAGGGAAAAACAAGTATGAGGAGGAAGGCAGTAAAAAGAAAAGGATGTCGAGAGGAAGAAGAAAAGAAGAGAAAAAAAGACATTGTTGGAAGGGAAGAAGAAAGACTAGGAGAATGAAGAAAAGGAAAAGAGACTGTGAAGGAAGGTAATACGATTAACTGTCTAAAAGATACGGACAGACATTCAACGAATACACTGAAATGGTGAATATACAGAAAAGAAAAAAGTATCCGATACTTAAGGACATGATAAATTATATATATATATATGTATATATATATATATATATATATATATATATATATATATATATATATATATATATATATATGTGTGTGTGTGTGTGTGTGTGTGTGTGTGTGTGTGTGTGTGTGTGTGTTTGTGTGAATAAGGTCAAATAAGGAAACATCGTAAAACACACGAAATTGAAGAGGGAATGGGAATGAAAAGAAATATGTGATAAATGAAGTAAGAGACAGTAATTGAATAGATTTCAAAAGCATCATAAGCATAAAAAAAGATTTATTTAAGGAGTTAATGGAAAGAAAAGAAAATAGATACTGCAGCGAATAGATGTAGCAATAATTAAAACCCCGATATTAATACCATTATTATGCCGCGCAGATTAAAGGATCATCCCAAAGACCTCTTAATAGATTTCAATTAAAATGACAAAATATTAAAAGTTTGCGCTATTTTATCACATCCGAGGTCAAGATATACCCTCCATCCCTTCCCTCCACCCCTACCCCTCCCTTTAACTTTTTTTTCTTTCCAATAACACCCGACATTAGCGCCCTCGCGTATCCATTGTAAAAATAAAAATAATACATAAAAAGAGATTATTTATTATTAACTTTTATTGTTGTTTCTATAAAGTCTGATGACATCGAAATACAAAAAGGAGCTGCGTTACCATCTATTAAAAAGATTGTAAATGCAAATTAGGGATTTTAGTGCGTTAATTAGATAATTAAATACACATGAGAGATTGCCGTGGATTAAGTAGTAATTATTGAATTACAAATGGAAGATTTTAGTTCTGTTCTATCTCATGGCTTAGTACTGTCGTATCTTAAAAGGTGGTTATGGAAAGGCAGAATATATTGTTCACTGCAGGTGAAAAGAACTGGCTAATCCATTTCCTGTTTAGAGATGTTTATTGTTTTCCTTTAAAAGAATTCCTATCCTTGACAAAGAGGTGTAAAACCAACCGTGTGGTCAACGTCATGTCTGGAAATGAAGCCCCCCCCAAAAAAAAATATTTAGGGAGCTGGGTAACAGCTAGGAACCATCTTGAAAGACGGCGGGTCAGGAATTGAAGAAAAGAGCAGGGGATGGTAATGAAATCCTAAGTTTTTTGCAGGAAATGGGGAAAACAGCCTGTTGAACGAGAGCCCGTGATGGCCGTGGAGAATATTTCGGAGGTAAATTTGAGAATTTGGAGAATATTTCGGAGGTAAATTTGAGATTTAGAGAATGTTTCGGAGGTAAATTGGAGAATTTTGGACACTATTTCGGAGATAAATTTGAGAATTTTGGAGAATATTTCGGAGGAAAACTTGAGAATTTCAGAGAATATTTCGGAGGTAAATTTGAGAATTTCGGAGAATATTTCGGAGGTAGATTTGAGATTTTTGGAGAATGTTTCGGAAGTAAATTTGAAAATTTTTGAGAATATTTCGGAGGTAAATTTGAGAATTTTGGAGAATATTTCGGGGGTAGATTTGAAAATTTTGGAGAATATTTCGGAGGAAAATTTGAGAATTTTGGGGAATATTTCGGAGGTAAATTTTGAGAATTTTGGAGAATATTTCGGAGGTAGATTTGAGAATTTTGGAGAATGTTTCGGATGTAAATTTGAGAATTTTGGAGAATATTTCGGAGGTAGATTTGAGAATTTGGGAGAATGTTTCGGAGGTAAATTTGATCATTTTGGAGAATATTTCGGAGGTAGATTTGAGAATTTTGGAGAATATTTCGGAGGTAAATTTGAGAATTTTAGAGAATATTTCGGAGGTTGATTTGAGAATTTTAGAGAATATTTCGGAGGTAGATTTGAGAATTTTGGAGAATATTTCGGAGGTAGATTTGAGAATATTTGGGAGGTAGATTTGAGAATTTTGGAGAATATTTCGGATGTAAATTTGAGAATTTTGGAGAATGTTTCAGAGGTATATTTGAGAATTTTACAGAATATTTCGGAGGTAGATCTGAGAATTTTGGAGAATATTTTGGTGGTAGATTTAAGAACTTTGGAGAATATTGCGGAGGTAAATTTGAGAATTTTGGAGAATATTTCGGAGGTAGATTTGAGAATTCTATGACAGAAAATGAGACGGACGTGTCTGCCGTAATCGACCTCGGTCTTAAAATAATTATATCATACGCACCTTATAAAAAACAGGTTTGTTAAATTATTCAGGGAATACAAAGGATGCTAGGGAATTTGATATTTCGGACGAATATCGGAGGACAGAACCAAAAAAAATGGAGTTGATTATTACTTCTTCATAGTATCTTTTATACCAATGATTATGACGTGTATAATCATTAATTATGACATGTATATCTTTTATATTAATAATTATGACGTGTATATCTTTTTTTATTGATAATTATGACATATACATTGAGGCCATGATCGAGTATTATTAATCTTGCTATTGCAAACCTTTCGGTTTACCCTACTTGAAATATATTGCGTTTTCAGGATTATGTCCCGTAAATGGGTCCGCAAATGAACCTTTCTTAAGTGTTTCGTATCCACGGAAAAATGTTTCTAACCATACATGATGTACCTATTTTCATGAGGCGGATCTGCGTTCACACGAAAGACCAGGATAAATTTTTCCTTTTTTTTAGTCCTTCACTTCCCTTTAACTACACCTATATGTACATATCTGTATTCATCAACAGAAGAGAGAGAGAGAGAGAGAGAGAGAGAGAAGAGAGAGGTCTCAAACTCCATAACTTTTATCGATACTGTTAAAACTAGAGAGATTCTCAAGGGTGTGACGGGGTGTGGCTCTAATTTCCCACATCAGTGGTTCCGTGCGTAAGCCTGTTTGAGTATCGGATGCCTAATAATCTTTCATTCGTTTATAATTATTCATCTGATCAAGGTTAACATAAATCGACTTCATAGTTATCGTAAATTTTTATATTAAAGTTTTTCTCAGTATTGGTTACATGTTACTTGTTTGTTTCTATGGATCAAAGATTTAGATGATCAGAATATAAGTATTTTACAAACATGTAAATGCATAGCAGTTAAAAAAGGTTCTGCACAGAGGGTTCATCCTTAATTCTGCATTCAAGGGGATATGGTTAAGGGATACGGTCTGTTGGGTGTAAAAGGTATTTATATACTGTATATATATATATATATATATATATATATATATATATATATATATATATATATATATATATATATATATATATATATATATATATATATATATATATATATATACTGTATATATATAATTTGTTATATATATATAAATGTGTGTGCGTGTGCGTGCATGTATGTGTGTGTATGTATGTATATGTATGTATGTATATATATATATATATATATATATATATATATATATATATATATATATATATATATATATATATATATATATATATATATATATATATGTATACATACACACACACACACACAAACACATGAACCTCTCCTTAGCATAGTGATAAGAACCTTGCCTCCCACGCTGAGAAAACAAAGTTCAATCCCATGGGGAGGATACGTCTTTGAGTCGCTTCCTGAAAGTCGATGCCCTTTTAAATTTCTCTTTCTGTTTTAGCAATCCCATCCTAAAAGAATTGCCAAGAAACAGGAAGGTTCAAGGCTTCTGGAGTTACTCCCGCCAGGGGGAAAAGACTTATCGTTAATACATGTAGATATAAATATAAATGTATAAATAAATATATATATATATATATATATGTATATATATATATATGTGTGTGTGTGTGTGTGTATATTTATGTATATATAAATATATGAATATATATGCATGTATGTATGTATACATTACACACACACGATATATATATATATATATATATATATATATATATATATATATATATATATATATATATATATATATATTCCTCTTTTACTATTTAATCTTATTTTTCCTGTTTTAATCTTATTTTTTCCTTTTATTCTTTCCCATTACTCGTTTTTTGTCGTCGTGGGTAAAGTAATCAACGTCGTTATCCGTTTTCTCGTTCCTGTTCCGCTCATCTGCTATCTAATTTCTCTTCTCGCTCCTCATTTTTTTCTTAATATTGCTCATTCCTCGTCATCCTGTTCTTTATCTTAATCTTCCTCCCAATATTATTTCGTTTCTCGATCATCTTATTGTTCCTTTCTCTACTTTTTCGTCTTCCTATTTCGAATCCTTATTTTGATAATTAAAGCAATCAAATCCATTCTTCCTCTTCATCCTCATAAATGTGCCAGAAATAGAATTTTCCTTCGTGTTCTTCGTCAGTGTTTAAAGACGAGACATATGCCGTATTATTAATGTTATTTTTCTCTTACGATTTCGTCTCTGTATTAAGTGGCTCTCGTCTCCTCATCCTTTTTCATATTTCATGTTCCTCGTTTTCCAATTAAAGCAGACGCGACTGTCCTTCTTTTCTTTCGCTTCTTCTTCTTCTTTTTATAAAGGCATCAAGAGTCTCAAGGCGAACATTAACATTATTATTATTATTATTATTATTATTATTATTATTATTATTATTATTAACTGTATCGCATGGAGACGAAACTCCTTCCTGTACATTTCACATTTCCTTCACCTACTTTGTCTACCCATGAAGGAAACCTCCCCCCAACACATACACACTCACACGCACACATACACGAAATTTGTCACTGCGATCTTGACACGTCTCGGTTACGAAGCAGATACTTCAATGCCCCACTTGTAGTTTCAGGTCGAATAAATGTTTTGTTAAACTGGGGATTTAAACTGATTCTGATCTTACCAAATATGATTCATCAGACCGGTTTTGTTGTGATGAAGGGAAAATAAATGTTTGTTCGTGCGTCAGTCTGTTGTATTAAAATGGTTACGCCTCTGCGGTGATAGTGCTCAGTCGTATATCTAAAATTTTTTATGCAATGTTAGTTCTAATGAGAGATACAAGAATAGAAATCGAAATTTTTATAATAAGACATAAATTTTTTATGAATATATTAATTTAAATGAAAATAGAAAAAATATGTTCTATGATGACAAAGATGATTATCGAAATAGAATCTTGTCATGGCACTATTGGTTTTCGTGGACGAAATACTAAGAAAAATCCAAATACAACGTATACTTAGCATTAAAAAACTTGCCACAGAATTATTGAATCGAAGTGTGTAATCGTAAAAAAAGTATAAAACTAGATGTTTATTGGCAAAGTAACTTAACAATACATTTACCAGCATTTCAAAATGTGCTTAGAAATATCTTATGTATTCGTGTGATATATCTAATTTATCCAAAACCCTAAAAGTCTACCACGAAATATATTTGCCACTATTACGGCTTAGAAACCAATTAAACTATTTCATATATTTAAATGAACTAAAGTACCAAAGGCAGAGATACGTGAATGGAAATTCACAAGCGAGCAAATGTAAAGATAACCTGAGCGCGAATAACACATTCAAATCAAAGCTGGCCTGAGGGCACCTTTACAAGCGTAAGATGTCGGCAAGTAAACACAGCGAAAGGTAAGAAAACATTCACTTTGGAGGCTATAGGAACCATCTCACCCAAGGCACTGCATTTAGGTATTTCTATAAGAGGATCTCGGGTTTCTTTCTCTCCCCTAAAGAGAGACTACAGGAAGAGGGATAGAGGTGAGGGCAAAAAGAGGGGAAGGAGAACAAGTGTTCTTGAAGCTGCGTCAATCTACAGGAAGTGGTGTTTGCTCTTCAGGGTATTGACTGAGGGCGTCTGGAAAATAAGAAATATTTCACCAGCATTTTACCAGAGGCGACCTCGCCCCCTTGGGGCAACCCCAGCCCTTGAACTTTAGCTTGCTTAATGATTTTATATATATATATATATATATATATATATATATATATATATATATATATATATATATATATATATATATATATATATATATATATATATATATATATATATATATATATATATATATATATCGACAGTCACGTTTAATCTTTTGTATTCTGCATTCCTCTTTCTGTGCATCCAGAAAAAAATTAATTTCAATGGGGAAACTAATATTATCCAAATATAAATCAGTCGAGGCAATGCTTTATCATTGTTTCTCTTTCTTCCTGGAATGAAATTGCGTACATACACTCACTCACTCACACACACATATATATATATATATATATATATATATATATATATATATATATATATATGTATGTGTGTTGTTATAATATATATGTATATACAAAATTTTATACTTGTATATACTGAGATCATTATTGATTCAACAGTTCAACGATGAATGTGACATCGACTGTTGCCATATATATATATACAGTGTATGTATATATATATATATATATATATATATATATATATATATATGTGTGTGTGTGTGTGTATGTATATATATATATATATATATATATATATATATATATATATATAGTATATATATATATATATATATATATATATATATATATATATATATATATGTGTGTGTGTGTGTGTGTGTGTGTGTATGTTGTGTGTGTTTATTATCTATATATTTGTGTGTGTCTGTTTTTTGCAAAGAAACCTTAGCCAAACAACACGGACTAGGCGTGTTGCAGTTTTATTTTAGCTAGAAGCAGGATAAATGATACAGTGTTTTCTCGATTGCTCTATCTTTGGATGATAATAGCATTTCCCATAATTAATTAATCTTTCCTGGAAGCACAGAAAAAGAATATGGAACAGACAAGATTAAATGTGACTCCGTCGAATGGAGAGAGATCATAACAACGGCTCGTAATTAGGACCAGGTACGTTAATCAACACTAAAATCAAAAAAGCCAGATTTCGCCCTACTCTCTCTCTCTCTCTCTCTCTCTCTCTCTCTCTCTCTCTCTCTCTCTCTCTCACACACACACACACACACACACACACACACACACACACACACACACACACACACTCCCATAGCTTACCATACCAGTTTAAGAATCGTCGACTTAAAAAAATAAAAATTTAAAAAAAGTAGGGTAATGGGATTTTACTGTTATGTTTTTGTCCCCTGCCCTCCTCACTTGGCAAGGGATTTGGGACTGGCATCACAGTTCAAATAAGGAAGTAGGATTACGACGGAGTTAATATTTCTCAAAGCCAAACACTCCCGGGAGTAATGTTCCTCGGAAGAAAATCCAAACTGGGAGTGTTCACAGGAAGTTTGTCAAAATTTCTCTTGCAGGGAGAGA
>NC_089777.1:36349036-36356536 GCF_040412425.1 Macrobrachium rosenbergii
TTTATGTATATATACATATACTGTATATATGTGTGTGTGTTTGTGTGTGCGTATGTATGTGTGTATGTGAAAGATGGGTAACCTCAGACAAAAGAAAATGACGATCCATTACAACATGAACGGCAAAAAGCTTCAATGACAAAAAATGATATAACTACCAACACACCCACATAAATTAAAGCTTGGATGTTGAAGAATTATCTGGAGTGGTAACAGTTTTCGTTTTATACAGTATATTGGCGCACCCTAAGCTGGGCTTATCAGCTTCATTGCGAACCATTGTCACTTGCACTATTCCCAGCAGATGTGTTACAAGTTTGCTGTTTGTTTATTTTACGTCAGGTGAATTAGCCATGAGTTCAACATCACCTCTCACCCCTGCCCCCCCCTGACTTTTCATTCTTTGGGCCGGTACGAAGAAGGGACCTTTTCAGCCGATGCAGAACACGTACAGTGAAGGGATATTACTAATGCCTTTTGTAATTGCTCCGTAATTACTCATTATTTTCTAGGTATTATTCGATGAAGAGTTCTCTTACAAAGGAATATCAGCCTGCAGGAAATATAGTTAGTCAAAATTAAAAACAGCTTACGTCATTATTTTACTTATGTAACGGCAGCTACATTCAAGGTCGTGAAGGTAGAATAATAATAATAATAATAATAATAATAATAATAATAATAATAATAATAATAATAATAATAATAATAATAATAATAATAATGTCGTATTAATTTGAGTAAGATGTAGCATGACAATTCCCGCCTGCTGTTGCCGTTCCCGATTGAGATCGGTAAAACCACAAAATAGAAATAAAAAATAAAATTGAAACTTTTCATTTCATCATTTTACATTCCATTCCACTCTAACTCGTTGGGTCCTTCCGAACAAGTCCGTCATATTGAAAGGAAACAGAAATGAGAAAAGAGCGTTAATATCCTGTGCAAGTCAGGTGTGTATAATTAAACAAAAGAACTATTAAAGAAATGGAAAAGAAAATGAAACAAAAATATGAAAATTTAGAAGTCCACAGTAACAATGAGTCAAAATCAAGTAGAAAAAAAAAAGAATAAAACTCGACAAGCGTAGTAAGAATAAAGATGGTGTTAAGGAAAAAGGAATAAAAATAGAAAGAAAAAAAACGTAGTTTCATAATAAAAATAAAGCGAAGGACAGCACTTATGAAAGAAAAAAAAAAAGAGGAAAACCCAAGAAGAAAAGTGCCCTCAGCCAACAGGCCTTAGTAGAAGTTGGCGGAACCTGTATATCTGAAACCAAGGCCTTAGGTCTTAACTGACCTGGAGCAAGTTATGCTTTTCTCTGAGACTTTCTTATTTTTGCCTTTTAAATTTCCAGACAAAAGATTCTTTCATTTTTCTCTTTATTTACCACGTTTTAAAATTAACCGCAAAGGTCATAAACTAAGTGACCTGGAACTTTGATAAATACAATTCTCTCTCTCTCTCTCTTATGCTTTTCTCTGAGACTTTCTTATTTTTGTATATATATATAATTTTTTTTAAATTTCCAGATAAAAGATTATATATTTCATATTTTATATCTTTTATTTATATATATTTTAAAATTAATATATAAAGTATATATATATTTCTGTACAGTATATGTAATTTTTTAAACTATATATATTATATATATATATATATATATATATATATATATATATATATATATATATATATATAATATATATATATATATATATATATATATATATATATATATATATATATATATATATATATATATATTGCAGCTGAAATTACCTCCGTTCTTACCATCTTTCTTCCATCTTACTTTCCACTTTCTCCTAACAATTGTTTCATAGTGCAACTGAGAGGATTTCCCTCCTGTTGCACCTTTATAAATTACTTAACTCTCAATTTCATTTTCAAAGTTGAATGACCTCATAGGTCCCAACGCTTGGCATTTGAGCTAAAATTTTTTTATACATTCCTGGAAAGTTTTTCACAAATTCTGATGCAACCTGAAATCTGTTTTTTTCCATCGAATCATTTCACTCGTTATGACTTGCGTACTAATCTTGAGTTCATTTAATAGTTCTTTCATTTCATGCAAGTAATCTTTTATTATATGTTTGCCTGTATCGTATTTGAATTTTGAGGTGTAGTTGCATGGTAACACGAAAGAGAGATATCAAATTTTCATCGCATGCATTATTTTTTGCAGCTTTATAATTTCTCTTTCACAGCAGAAGGTCAACACGCTGCTCACCTGATTCCTGAAGAGTATATCACATATGTCAAAAAGATATTTACTTTTTAGTGCAAAATAATTTATTTTTAATACTAAGATTTTTTAATTCGCCATAAACGCAGGGTATATTTTCCAACATTTTTTTCAGTTACTACTACTACTACTTCTACTAGGAGTAGTAGTACCACTACTACTACGCAGCAGTAGTAGTAGCAGCAGCAGCAGCAGCATTGTTGGCCGTACTCTAATGTTGCCACGGCGTCGTTTTTCTTACGAACCAGACCCATCCGTCAAGTGATTTGTCCTTCTATAAATTACAACTTTTCCAGTTTTCTCTCCCATTCATTATCTAATGCCTCCTCCCTCAGTCCCCCCCCCCCAGCCTCCTTCCTAAAGGGGAACCCTTCCTCCTACTAGAGCCGCCTCTCCCCCCTTCCCCTTCCACTCGATCAGGCGGTAATTATTCCTTAATGGAGTAAATTCGTTCGAATAAATGCTCGTCTTCCATTCCAGAAGGCATTATCGCGGGTAATTTTCTTAGTGGGCATTTCCGACTTCTGTTTTTCCTTGTTTCCATTTCTTCTTTCAATATTAATTGTTTCTTTTTATTGGTTTTCTTATCTTTCATATTTTGTTACGCGTTCTTTTATGTTTTGTGTTTCATATTTTTGCTTTTTTCTTGTCAGTCTTCCACTTCTGTTTATCACTCAGTTTATTTGTACCTTCTTCCATCATTTTGATTTTTCCTCCTTTTACTTATACCCTTGATTTCTTCTCGTTTTATATCTTTTCTTCTTTTTATCTTCTTAATTTTAACTGCGATGTTCTCCTCCTTTATCATCTTTCTTCCTTTGGCTCTCCTCCGTTTCTCTTCGTCGCTTCCTGTTCCTACTATCTTCTTTTTCCACCTTTCTTCCTTACTCCTCTCCCTGTCCTCCCCCTTTTCATCTTTTTTTTCTTACATTTAGAGTTCTTCCTCTTTTATCCATCTCTCTACCTATGCTTTTCTTGATTTTCCTCTTCCCCTTTCCTTTTGATCTCTCCTTAGTCTTTTCTCCTCTTTCCTTCTCGATTTTAACCTTCTTTTTCTTCTCTTTTTCATTTCTTCCCGTCTCCTCTTCCTGCTTCCTGTCCTTTAACTCCATCCCCTCTCATTTACTTGACCATAATCTTCCTCCTTTTTTTGTTCTTTATTCCTCTCTCTCTCTCTCTCTCTCTCTCTCTCTCTCTCTCTCTCTCTCTCTCTCTCTCTCTCTCTCTATGATTCTTCTCTCGTTTTCTGAATCAGTTTTATTCCCCCTTTTGCTCTTTCCTTCTTCTGCTCTTCCTCCTTCTCTTCCGCCTCTCCTCTCTTTCTACTTTTCCTTCCCCTCCTCGTGCTTTCCTGTTTTCAATTTTCCTCATCCCTTGTTATGATTTTCCTCGTCCGTTTCTTCCCCATCACCCGCCCCCCCCCCCGCTCCCAACTCTTCGTTTCCTTCATAAGTTGTCAGAAATTCTACAGCCCATTTATGCAATCACCTTCAAAACGATCATTATTCGTCGTTTTCTTTGGTTCCCGAAGGCCTCCGTTTCTTTGATGCGTAATCAAACGCCGCTAATTTCTCTTAATTGCTCGACTGAGTAATTTCCTGCGCGACTTCGGCTGCTTTGCTGTTCACCAAAAACCAGCTAAGTTGTTAGTTATTTACAAATAGAAAGTAGCGAAAGTAAATGCCCAGACTTAATTAGATTGACTATTCATTAATTATTTGCTAGGTGGATTAGTTATTAATCTGTTCTTTACTTATATGATAACTTATTTATTGCATATAATATAAAGATATTAAACGGTAATGCATATACACAGACACATACATATATATGCATGTATATAATATATTTATATATATACTGTATATATATATATATATATATATATATATATATATATATATATATATATATATAAATATGTGTATTATATATATAAAACTGTATGATGTGTCTAGATATTAGATAGATCGCAAGAAATGGATGAGACGCGTAATTACTCCACAGTGTAAAAGTAAATGTAATAGGAGCGACTGTAAGAACTACTGTATGTATATGGTAGAATTTTGATTGAGAAAGAATGATGGCAGAACGATTAATAAGGAAGAAGCAATGGTTTTAAACAAGGAACAGGGTGGTGTGGAATAAATATAATGGATGATGGTAGGATGATAGAGGAGGTGAGTCACAGAATAGGTGAAGCAAGAAGGTAGCGCAGGTTATGTGCGAAAGATTGGGAGAAGGCTTGAATGTGTGTGCGGAAACCATGGTAGAAATCTTTGATGGGATTGTTAAACTTTCTTCATTGTGACATGAAGTGCGAATGTTGAATGTGAATGAAATAACACAGGTTGAAACATTTGAGGTGAGATGTTTTAGCAGTGTTTGTGGAGGAAGATGAATTGAAACGGTGAGAAACGCAGAGATATGCAGAAGAAAAGGCTAAAAGGGTAATATAGATGAAAGAACGGATCAGAATGTTTTGAGATAGTTCGCCATATGGAAAGAATGACGGACGATACTTTTGTTGATAATGCATAGCACGGAATTTTTGAGAGGAAAGAGGTGAAACTGACCCAGAAAGTGCTGCATAAATAACGAGATGGAGGTGTTGGACAGGCTGGTCTCCATATCAAAGAGGTATTCTTTGCAGTCGGGCGAAGAGGATAATAATGTGAAATTTTTCTCCATAAGGGGTTCATCAAAGACAGCATTCAGCAGTTGAATTTCCATCGTGTCAGTGACCGATGTGTGTGTGTGTGTGTTGAGAGCTTTGTCACTTATACACGCGTAACATTTTTATATTGACAAATATTAAACCAAAAATACCTCGTAATATCGAATTCAACATGCCTTGGGAGTAACGTATGTCCAAAGGGATGTGCTTTTTCACCGGACAGGATTCGAACTGTGGTCTGGTTTAGAAACAACGGTAAACGCTGTTTCTAAACCAGACCAAGGTTCGAATCCTGGTTTTTGCAAAAGCACTTATTAGTTATAATTCCCCTTGGGTGTAAGTTATTACCAAAGTACTCGTATAGTGGATTACTTATTAAGTGGAATTTGTGTTAATATTTGTGAATATTGTGTATATATATATATATATATATATATATATATATATATATATATATATATATATATATATATATATATATATATATATATGTCACGTGTATGTATGGTACCAAGACTTTTTATTCCAAAGATGACTTTGGAATAAAAGTTGAAAGTCTTGGTACCATTTCCTTTTATTTTCACGTGAGGACTTATTATATACTTCATTCACGGGACCATTGTGGAAATTACAAGATATATATATATATATATATATATATATATATATATATATATATATATATATATATATATATATATATATGTACATACAGTATATATACACGTGTGTGTTTGTCTGAGAATGCATGCATTTCAGAGTATGTGTAAATCTGTGTTGTTTCTTGTTTCAAATTTCTAGATAAATTTTTGCTGAGATCCTGAGGAGGAGACGAATTAAAAGAAAACGCATGGAGCAAGACGTGTCACTCGCACTATAAATCTAGGGACATCCCTGGAAAATGTTGAAAACAGGAAGCTCCCAAGATACGCGAAGTCAAGAGATAACAAGTAAAAAGGTGACTCCGCTGACGTTTTAAAAGCTTCATAACGTGGCAGTTGCCAACCAGAGAACGCAGACGCAGTTATTAATGTAACAGAGCTGCGCTTGTTAAGAAAAGTGGATGCAGTTGCTTGTTTGGAAAAATAGATGTGGTTGCCCTCTATGAACAAAATGCAGTCGCCAGCTAGAAAAAAGTGAGGAAAATAGATGTAGTTGTCGGCTAGAAAAAGAATAAAATGAAGTTGTCAGGAAGGTGCTATTGTAGTTAAGTAAAATAGATGAATTTGTCAAATGGGTGAAATAGATTAAATTGTCGCTTAAGAAGATAAATGTAGTTGTCAATTACGCAAAAAAGCTGGAGTTCTCATTTAGGAAAACAGATCCTGTTGTCAATTAAGTATGACAGTTGTTGTTAATAGGGAAGAAAAAAACAGATGCAGTTGCCAACTAGGACAAAATAAGTATAATTATGATTGTTTCTATGGCAAACTTAATTAGATTTAAAACACCGGATATAGTAAGTAAGAAATCCACTTTTTCTTATAAAATGGAAACAAAAGAGAAATCTGGCATGAACACTTGGCAGAAGGAATCAGAGTTGAAAGTAAACTCAAGAACGGTAAGAATGGTAGCTAGGAGATGGCAGACAAACACAGAGGTCGGAAGAATAATTATTATTCATCCTTTATTCGAGTAAGGCGATTTTTTCCAGAAGTCTGTTTCAGACGACCCTTTGAACAACAAACAGAGAGAGAGAGAGATAGAGAGAGAGAGAGAGAGAGAGAGAGAGAGAGAGAGAGAGAGACAGGCAGACAGTCTGACAGATAGGCAGGAAGGGGAGAGAGAGAGAGAGAGAGAGAAGGAAGAATAAAATGGGTCGCCTTGCAAATCGATAAGTAATTGCGGGTGGAGAGGTAGTAGCAAAACCGGGTCAAGAACTCCACGTGTAGAAATTATCAAAGGAGAAAATTCAAGACACTTGTTTTTCCCCTGAGTTTTTCCTTTGATGGTGCTCTCTCTCTCTCTCTCTCTCTCTCTCTCTCTCTCTCTCTCTCTCATTTGTCCATCTATTTGTCATATATATATATATTATATATATATATATATATATATATATATATATATATATATATATATATATATATATATATATATATATAATGTGTGTGTGTAAGTGAATGTATACATATGTATAAAACCTATTTCATATCTTTCGTATACAGAATATTTAGGATAAAGAAAATGTACGTGCTTGTATGTTATATGCATTTATGTATATACAAATATGGGTAGTATTTGGCGCCAGTTTAAAAGCAAACCATAGACTTTTCAGCAGAGATATGTCTTAACCTAACTTTGACCATGGACCTCCTCCCCACTGGACAAACAACCCCGCCCCCATGCGCGAGACATCGTGCATGATAGAGCGACGTGTCCACAATTGTTCTGCAGCATTGCCCGAATTTTTACACACACACACACACACACACACACACACACATATATATATATATATATATATATATATATATATATATATATATATATATATATATATATATATATATATATATATATATATATATATATATATATATATAATATATATCAG
>NC_089777.1:36361536-36386536 GCF_040412425.1 Macrobrachium rosenbergii
AATCGCAAGTGTCATTTTAGAAAGGATTGTTTACAAGAATTAAGTACTATTACAGTAACTAGTATGTCTAACAGACAAGCGGCTTGCCATTGAAATAGAGTACCGGTAAATGAAACGTGGGTTGCAGTTGCCGTAGAGTTAATAGCTTGTGGCTCCAGCAAATGCGAGCGATAGAGCGAGCTGTCGAGCAGCAGTCGTTGCTTTACGTGTTTGTCGACATGTTAAAGATGCTACAGCAGTGTTAAGTTAACATCTCTATATATATATATATATATATATATATATATATATATATATATATATATATATATATATATATATATATATATATATATATATATATATATATATATATATATATATATATATATATAGTTCCTCCCAACCATGCTGTCAAATGCCAATCCTCGCCACGGTGACACGATACTTAATTCATTTTAATTTCAGTTCAGGGATCAAAATGAGCTCAGAAATTCGATCTGGATCCTCAGATGTGTAATTTGTTTCTCCCTTTTTGGAATATTGTTTAGTTCCCATATGTTTAGACCATATATGAATACGCACTTGAATACCTGTAGGTGTTCCTGTATATCGTATAATTATAATTCTATCTAACTATTAGAGGACCAGGCCTATGATACAACAGATAGTAGTTATTGGGAAAAGTATGTCATGCGAGTTCCTTACCATTTACTAGTATGATAGATTTCTTACAAAGCGTGTCAGTATACTAATGTACTATATTTTATGGATAGTCCTGAAAGAGGATAAATATCTTAGCTTGCATTATTCTTGTTATCGTACCGTATGAGCGGGTCTATGATAAAGAAGATACTTAGACTATACAAAATGTCACGATAGGTTTGCGCAGTGTATTCCAGGAATAAACCTATGATAAAAAAAACACTTTGACTCGTACATACAGGGCACATTTTCCCCCTCCGCCTGCGCTCTTGTCATTTGGTTATACAGCAGTTATTACGTGTTAATCACCTCGTAAGTTCAGCAAACACATTATCTGACGTTCAAGGACCCATAGACTTATTTTTTTTTACATTTAATGTCATGTTTAGTTACTTTGCTATATGAAAGCATGTGTTAGTGGGAATATACTCATACTAAACAGTTTTTATTCTATAAAATCGTACAGTGCTCTCGTAGCAGCCTTGCATGACGATGAACGTAAAGCAACTGTTGCTTGCTTTTGTATGTCCGCAGCCTTATCATGCCAACTCCTTCATGGAAATTCCTTTTTTATCATAATATGCTTCGTCTCCAGTTGTTTGAAATTTTTTATGTATTTACTTATATATTCATTTATTTATTCATTTCACAAAAATCAAACGTTTCCCGCTTTCTTCTTCAGTATGTTTTAGTGCCTACAAATATTCCAGTCTGTTTTTTGAAGTCGTAAAAATTAACCAGAGAAAAAGCATCTGTCATGTGTGATGCTAATACAGAACGAATCTGTAAGCCTGTGCAAGAACGCTTAATGTATATGAAGCAATTTCGTGCGTTAATTTCCATTCGTACGACCTCATTCTTTCTCATAAAGCTGTAACCGTTTTTTTTTTTTTTTTTTTATATGTTAAGAGTATAACCCACACTCCAAGATAATGCAGTTGCAAGAGGTTTCCAGGCAAGCGTTTATGTGACTGTGCTGTTCACATCTGCCCTGGAAACACTGTGCCAAATTTTAGTGCGCGTTGCATATGTTTTCAGGGATATTATTAAAGACAATTATATCTACACTAGATATACAGTATTAAAGAAGGAAACTAGATATTTTCAAGTTTAAAAATTATATATATATTGGAAATTTGAGAAATATCTTCATATATCAAAATCAGCTTGATTTTTTTTAATGAAAAGCAATATTAGCTCATTTCTTAATTGATGCCCATTGATTTAGTATTGCTGGCTGTTACGGAACTGTCAGTCGATACTACATTTATTAATCAGTGAGCGTGGCATACTCTGTGAGTTTGTGTTTGTACATATGTGTTTTAAGCTTCTGAGAACATGTACTGGCATAAAGATAAAAATTATTGTGTACCCTTATGTTATCGTGTTTGCAAATACGAAAGTATGTATAACCACATGTAGGTATATATTCATGTTCATAGATATGTATATTGATATATATTCATATATATAGATATATATATATATATATATATATATATATATATATATAATATATATATATATATATATATATATATATATATATATATATATATATATATATATATATATATATATATATATTAGTATATACATACATACATACATACATTTATATGTGTGTGTCTGTGTGTATGTATGTATATTTGTTTGTTTACATGTGAGCATGTGAATACAACAGTAATGATGTCTTCCAAAGAACTCTCTAAACATAGCTCATAAACTAAAAGAAAGCTAATAAACGTCCAGGCTGACTCTAATAAAGGTGAGATGTCGTATTGCCAGCCCTGTCTAATTAGATCCTCTCGTGCTACAAGGCACGATAAGAAACCCTCACTGATAAGATACTGTGGAACGATGCTTCGACTCATGATTGCAACGCGTTCCCGATGGATAAAGTTTTGCTGTTAATTTTGTTCTGGCTGATAGTTTGAAAATAATTCTTCTTTATGGTTAATAAACTTTAACCGGCAAAAGCTCAAGCTTTTCTCGATCATTAAAAATAAAGTGGTAAAAATTAACTTTGAAAGTGCCGGTTCGTAAATTGAAAGCAGTCGACATTGCTGGAAAACAAGAAAAAATAAACAAGTGTCAGTAGACAAATTTATCTCCTTGACTGCATGCCTGTCTCTTGAATAGCTGGAACTACGTTAGAAATAATTAACTACTTTAGGAAGATTCTGGTGCACTTTTTATTCGAAAGAACATTCATTCTCGAGAGATGGGCGCCTTTCCATGAATAAAATAGCTGAACTTTGTCAAATTACAGTTGTGATATCCCTGGAACAAACACATTAATTTATCACCTTTTAGACTTAATGATATATCCAGTGCATGTGTACTTAATATGCAACACATTCACTTTAATCGAGTGGTCTCATGCAACTATTTCATGAGAGTAATATGCATTATTGTATAATCACTCGAAATATGGACGCATGTGAACCAGAAGAGCACTATCACTTTTATCTCGGAAATTGAATGATTATGATTTATAGTTAATAAAAATTAAAGGGAAAGAGTCGTTTGTGAGATCGCAAAAGTATTCGTTGTACAGGGGGGTGCAACTCTCGTTAAGAAAGTAAATAATGATTCCCGGAGTGGCTGCTTCTTCGACCTTTTGTTTCTTTGAAAGAACTTAGTAGAAAAAATGAAATAAAAACCAAGTAAAGATACAGTACCTAGTTCTCCAATCGGCTTTAAAATGGCAGCCCTCCATGTGAATTCAAGTTATCTCTTGCGAAAGGTCGCGTTTTGCTCAACGCCTGATCTGTTGCCTTCAAGCACAGGTTGCTTGAAATCCCTGGCCTTGCGTGAACGACGGATATGTGACCTTCATGATCTATGCATGTAAACTTCCTCGCTGGCAAACTCACGAGATGGTGTGTGCTTGCGTTTGTGCGTTCGGATCGCTTCGCGAATTTCTCTGCTGATTTAATTAGATCTGCTTTTCTCCTTTCTCTTCCATATGGGGATTCTGTTCTGGTTCATTATGATCATATTTAAGTTTAGAATAATAGCAAATGATAATCATTATAGCGACGTTTAAATTGGTTATTATTTTATAACAGTTTCCGGTGAAGAGTCTTGGAAAATTATTGAAAGTATTGACAGAAATGATATATGGTGGGCTGTTTTCCTTCAATCACGTCACGAATTTCTTCTTGTGGTCTTCTATACAATATCATATTATCTCCACAGAAATTACCAACACTTACAAATACTTTGTTAATGTTCACAGATAATTATTTGAAACACAAATATGATTGCATGGTACGCGAGATAACTTGAAATATTTCTTCGTACATACTTCCTTTCATTCCATTCGTTTCTACGAGTTATTTCCTTTAGCATTATTTAGACACATTAAAAGATAATCATTTTAATCATACTGTCGTACAAATGTCACGCTAACCGACTGCCAAAGCAATGTGCTTTCGTGAAGTGGTAAACGTAAACACCAACAGGTAAATTTCACAGTTCATCGGTATCAGAGACCGTGACGGAGGTTACATTAATCTGTAAAAGCCCTCGTTGCGAAATGTAATGACTTAGTACAACATCTACTACACGACTTATGAAAAGGTGTTGGTTAGTCAGCCATATGGTACAACCATCGCCTACACCACTCTAGGCCTTCCTACGCTCCCCAGGCAAACCAAATGCTTACAAATCCTTGCTTTAAGGTTCATCTCATTCACGGCCTCCCTTGGGTCCCAAAAGTCCACTTACCTCGCCCTCGAGAAGGACAGAAGTCCGAGATCCAGTTGCTGGGAGTTTGCGACGCTGGCGAAGGTATTGACGTCAATACGGCCAGCGGATCACTGCGGGAGGGAGGAGAGAGAGGAGGGAGATCCGGGCGTTTGTATCTCCTCCACCCACTCTCTCCAGGAACCCCACTCCCCGACCTCCACTTGCTCCACGGCCCATCCTCTCCCTCCTACTTCGGCTTCCCACTCCTGCCGGAGTGGATCCACAGCGCAGGTTTCCCTCACTCCCATGTTCTCCTCCTCCTCCACACCACCACCACCACTACCACCACCACCTCCTCCTCCTCCTCCTCCTCCTCCTCCTCCTCCTCCTCCTCCTCCTCCTCCTCCTCCTCCTTCATCCACCCCTCTGTCTACCTCGCTACAGTTTATTCCTTCCCCTCTCTTCCTCCATCTTATCTCTTTATTTTTTTTCTTCCTACTTGAGTGTTTTCGTTGTATACGTAAAAAACTGACAAACATGTGGAATTTATACATGTAGCATGCGTATACAAACAAACACGCACACATTATAAAGTTTAGGCAAATATTTTGGGACATGTAAGAAAAGTAATTTTGAGCAGAAAATGTTCTGTAAAGATATGCATTTTAAGGCTTCGTTTGTCGATGAGGGGAATTGTAAAATAACCGTTTTTTCATTACCACTGCTCTATGGTGGGTAAGATGGTGTACAGGATGTCGGAGTAGTAAGGGGTATTTGGCGGGGGGCGGGGTCGGTGTTAGAGAAGGCGGATGGAGCGATTCGGCCGATATGAATAAAATACCTCCCAGTGAAATGTATTATTTAGATATTGAAAAAAAAAAAAATGTATGCATCATTGAAACCCTCTCCCTCCCTATCAGTGGAATTCATGGGCACCGATGAAACAAAATGAAAAGAAAAGTAAGCCTAACTGAATCTCCTCTCCATTGAAGTTAGGCTTATTCATTAGACACCTATCAAATGTACTTTTAAAAATCTCTCCCTCTCCATCAAAAGTATTCATCAGACACCAATCATAGGTATAGGCCTAGTCATGACTCCCGATTCAACAATTCCGTGACGAGGCGACAGGACGGAGCGCGCTAGAATTCAGCAATCATAAATAAATGTTGCCTAGCAACATTTACACCACTTGCTTGACACATAAAGCCCTACGGTACCACTGTAAGCTCTTCATTAAAATCAGATTACTTGCAGGAAAAAGAATCAAAATGAAAAGACCAGCAATCCACTTGCCTCATTCACTTAACCCCCCTGCTTCCCACATCCGACCTCTCGTTACCAACCTCTCTCGCCATAGAGCAGTGCTAATACAGCAACGGCTATTTTAAAATTCCTCTCACCGACATAAGAAGCCTTAAATTGCATATCTTTATAGAACATTTTCTGCTCAAAATTTCTTTTCCTTTCATTTCCCAAAGTATTTGCATAAACTCGTGTTATATATATATATATATATATATATATATATATATATATATATATATATATATATATATATATATATATATATATATATATATATATATATATATATATATATATATATATATATATATATATATATATATATATATATATATACCTGCGTGCGTAAGTATAAGTATATTTAACGTTAAACCGTTTCTTCTTGCGGGAATGGCTCTACAGAAAGAAACGCAAGACAGTAGTTACTGAGGAACTGTTGATAAGCCATAACACAGAAGGCCCATCAACAGCGTCGACCCGCCCTTATCATAATGTACCATTCACCTGTATCTTGCAACCACTGTCGCGCCTTCTGGATATTAAGATCCTTCCTTTCTAGTACCCATTCACTCCAGCTGTCCAACACTCTCTAGGTTTTTATTCTCCTTCCTTTTGACACTTCTGGAATACACACTCTTTTCACTAACTTGTCTTCCATTCTTTCCACGTGACCAGGCCATACAAAACACTGATAAATCCTTTCACTGAAACTAATCTTTTTACCACTACTATGTACCACCATATTTCCCGTCCTTTCGGTTCTCCACACACACACATATATATATATATATATATATATATATATATACTATGCAAACAGTTGAGATCTATAGCGCCAACCTATTCCTTTCATGAGCATTCAGCATCCACGCTTCATTTGAACAGTGTTGGCGTAAGAATTCCTTCATACACGAAAAATTTGGCTTCCACAGACACACAAGGTCTACTCCCAGTCTTTATCACAAACCCCCCTGCCATCTTTGCTTCACCTCATCTGTGACTCACGTCTTTGCTCAAATACCAACATCTATTGTATTTATTCCCGAATACTTACTTAAATCCACCCTTTCCACTCTTTCTCCATCCAAATTAACCTTCAGTTGTCCAGCTAACTGGTTCCCATTTACTTTCAACTTTCTCCTCGCCCAAACAGTTTCAGACTTTTTTAATAGTTTGTGCAGTTTCTCTTCACTATCCCTAATCAGTGCAGTACCATCTGTAAACATCAGCCATTTCACACCTAATGCTTAATCCAATTTTTTATCCCACGCTTTTGCGCCTACACCTCCGTTCCTTTCCCTGACCTCTTACATCACTCCATGCATACTTATATCGAACAACCACAGAGACCTATCACGCACTTGTCTCTGACACACTTTTACACCAAACCAGTCACTCTTCCACCTACATATTCTAACACAGACCTCATTTTCATCATAAAAACTTTTGACCACTCTCAGTAATATATTTTCTATGCTTTAGTTAGATAGTCTTATTGACGAAAATCACATATAACTTTACAATAATATATGGTTATAAAAGGTAATTATACAGTTGTATAATTTCATAATGAAATGAGAGGTAAATGTTCTTGATTGAATATTATTCACCCATCATTAAAAAATCATTACATTCTTAACACCCTCCACATTGCCCCTCTGTCGATTCCAGCATGAGCTTTTTCGAGTCCATGTATATTACACCAGTATTTTCCGTTTACTTTCAAACTTCTGGTATAACTGTTTCATAACAAAGACTTGATCCACACATCTTTGTTTAAAGCTACACTGCTCTTCCCCCATCAGTCCTTCTATCATCTGTTTTACTTTTCCAATCAAAATCTTACTGTATTCCTTCCTTGATATAGAAAGTAATATTCTGCCCATATAACTCTTACAATAGCTTCTGTCAGCTTTACTTTTACGCACTGGAACAATTATATATTCCTCTCCCTCATTCCTTCAGATTCTTTCCCCTCTCCGGACATACCTTGTAAACCATGGTCAGCCACTCAGTGACACTATCACCACCGTGCCGTAGCATTTCACTTTTAATCCCATCAGCCCCTAGTATATCTTCCCATGTCACCAATAAGCTGTTTTCCGTAGTAAGAGGCGGCTCCACGGAAATGAGTCGGTAGTAGCCGACGCGTTACCTATTAAGGACTGAATCAATAATGAACCTTCTGTTCAGAAAACTTTCGAATTACTCGCTTCATATATCCAAAAGGAAGGCCAACAGCAGAAGTTTTAATTCTCCCCTTGCGTCAGCCACACCTCTATCTTGTTTGTAGTCTCACACTTCTTTTCCAACACCTCTTTCACGCTGTCCAGGCAGCCTTTTCTCGTCTCGTCTCCATTTTCCCTTTCCGCCCAAACTTAAGAATTACATGCCACCCATTGGCTTTGCATTCTCTTTATGCGCCCATTAATCTCAGAACTCTCTGAGCGATCTTTCCACATATTCTAACCTTTCTGGAAATTTTTTGCGGTGTCGCTACATTTCTTAACTTATCAACCCTTTGTATATCACATACTTTGCAGACAGTTAATCTCTATAGCTTCCACCTTTTTCCTCTCATTTACATCTAACATCTACACTTACCTCTCAATAAAAGAGAATTGGCTCAACAAACCTCCAGAGATTCCGACTTTTGCTTTCTTAGGCATCCCTTATTTCTTCCAGATCTTTTCTAGAAATCATGTTAACGTTTTTCCTTCGCATGCTTGTGATTCACTTCTTTTATTCTATCATTATATATTGCATTCACTCCCAACTGCTTATATTAATCTACTCGTTTCATGTTTCACAATCCATGCTTATATCAATTTCTGCATCTTCATGGCTTCCATCAGCTTCCATTTATCTTGTAAAAATGTTCAACTTTCTTCTCGTATGAACACTTGAAAACTTTTGTACACATTTCTGCAGTTTTCTTCATCATCACCGTTATGTCGGCCATTCCATATTCTATAATCAGTTTACGAAGCAATTTCTTATTCTTCGATGTCTCGGCTTCATCTAGTGCTCTTTCTCTTACCTTCCGCATCACTCCATCCATGAAGATATTATATAGCCATCGAAGCATAACAGACCCTTAACTCAGGCCCACTTTTACCCCAAACCAGTCACTCCCCCATCTACAAAGTCTAATGAACGTCACTTTTGTCACGAATTTTTTTTTTCCTTCAACAAATTACCCTCTACACGGTGCATCCTTAATCCTGTCAACATGGCATCTCTATCAGTTCTTTTCAATACTAACTCTAGCTGTTGTGTGCTACATACAACTTTTTTCTTAACTTTCAAATTTCTCTCCCAGGTTTTTTACAACAAACACCTGACTCACTTTTTTCCTTGCCTAAACCCACGCTGCTCTTCTCCCATTAATTATGTGACGCATATGGTGCACATGAAAATAGAAAACTTTTATGAAATTACCGATAGGGGGGGAATAATGTGGAGTGTTGTGAATTCTTAATGTTGAAAGTGATTCGTCAAGAACAATTAAGTGTTTATATAAAGTTGAAGATCATTTCAGGTTATCTAGACAGGCGAATGATTAATTTTGAGTTTGAGTGCAATTCAGACAAGGGAACGGTATGTCTCATTTGTTGTTTAATGCTTTTAAGGATGCAGTGAAATGAAAAATTAAGAGGAATAGGAGATGCAAGTGCAAGTAGGTGGAAAAGGAAAAGTTATTGTGAGAATAGTGTAGAATGCTCATGTTAAATGGTGACAGTGTGGCCTGGTGGTAGTGGAGACAAGCTGCTGAAGCTGGTGAAAGAACCTGAAAGCTTTTGCGAGGAGAAAAAGTCGAGAGAATAAGAGTAAGGTTACATGAACCAAGAAGATGAAGCAATGATGTTGGTAGGGAAATGTCTGATTTGCATAAGTATTTGGGAATTATGAATGACGGTTGGATGCGAGTAGAAGTGAATCACAGAATATTTGGAGAAGAGTCCAGCGAGGCAAATGTTGGAAAGTAGGACGGAAATGCTGAGTTAATTCTCCTTTTGAACTGTGTATAGTGATGGCGAATGTTAATGAGAGATAAAATGTGTTAAGTTATTGGAGATAGAAATGTGAGATACGGTGTGGAAAAACTTAACGTAGGTTAAAAATTAATTATATTTTTTGAGGTAGTTATATCACGGGGAGAGAATGTAGATGATGATGGAAAGGTTGTATCATTCAAGTTCTGTGAGCACATCGAAATAAACCTAGTAGCCACTGGCTAGACAGAGTAAGAATGGTGCTCACATGGAAGAGACGTAATATTTATGAATCGTGATAGAAGAATAGAAGAGAGTGCTACAGCGCGAGAATGAGGCTTGATTCGTTGCTGATGGGCCCTCTGTGGAATTCATGAAGTGGCCGATATTTGTCTATACAGGGGCCTCTCTCTTATCACGCAATGAAAGGATGGATTTGGCAGCGACTGTCTTGCTTTTGTCTGGAATCACCCCACAATAAGGAAACTGCTTATTTTGTGTGTGTGTGTGTATATATATATATATATATATATATATATATATATATATATATATATATATATATATATATATATATATATATATACAGTATATATATATATATATATATATATATATATATATATATATATATATATATATATATATATATATATATATATATATATATATATATATATATATATATATATATATACATATATATATATATATATATATATATATATATATATATATATATATATATATATATAGTGTTTGTGTGTATTATATGTGTGTGTTTGTCTTTTATCCTCAAAGAAGGTGACACGTGAGCTGTTACTCATCCAATTTTCAGCTGGTATTTTTGTATGGGATTTCTAGCTCCATGCCCTGTTTCAGTGAGACTGCTCCCCTCCTTGCAGTCAGCTGATTACAATGTACATAATTCACCGCTTAGGTCAACAGAGGGACTACGGCTTGTAACGGAACATGATTGTATTGCTCAGTCCTAAACCGAGACTCGGACACTGGTCCGCGTGGTTGAGTTCATGAACTCAGTTCTTAAGTCTGTATCTGGAGTGTTCAAACCACTAACTCTTAGAGAAAAAAATTAAGTATACCTTAGTTTAACCAGACCACTGAGCTGATTAACAGCTCTTCTAGGTCTGGCCCGAAGGATTAGACTTATTTTACGTGGTTAAGAACCAGTTGGTTACCTAGCAACGGGACCTACAGCTTATTGTGGAATCCGAACCACATTATAGCGAGAAATGAATTTCTATCACCAGAAATAAATTCCTCTAATTCTTCATTGGCCGGCCGGAGACTCGAACTCGGGCCTAGCAGAGTGCTAGCCGAGAACTCTACCGACTCGTCCAACGAGGAACTTAAGCTTTTGCATGTTTCTGAAAACTGAAAATTTCCGTGACACCGTCCTTGTAAAGTCAAGGAAAGACGAGGGAGTAGTGTACAGAAGTATAATATAATAAGAGTAAGGGAGAGACAGCCGGAAATTGAACTGTTTAATAAACGCGTGTGACAGGGCGGCATCAAAAAGGGGGACTACTCGAGGATTAAATCACTAGCGAAGTGGCTTCAACCTCGTCTGTAAGTTATTTCACTTTACGTAGCTTTGCCTGTCATTTTTTACCATTTTCTTAATTACTGTGAATGTTAAATGACAGATAATGAGTATTGCGTTATAGAATTTATTCTCTCTCTCTCTCTCTCTCTCTTCTCTTTCTTTCTCTCTCTCTTCTCTCTCTCTCTCTCTCTCTCTGTCTCCTTAATATTTTCTGTTCCAGACATCATAAAAATATTCTCAAAATTTTCAACAAGGGACATCGTTACAGATATCAAATTTCGAACCTGGCAAGTAATGTTCCTCGCTAAATATTTTCCTTTCACCAAATGCCGTCTGTCAGTTCCTTGGCTGAATTTTACACTATCATTTACACATGTCGAATTTGTCTCAACTGATTTGTGACTATTTAAGGAACGATTTGAAAATTAATTTGATATATGCATGAAAACTCGGAAAAGATTGTATTGTGTGTTGTACCTGCTAAGAACAGTTGTACTTTTTACCTATATGTGCTGTGTGGGTATGCGCGTGCGCGCTCATTGAGCAGCCTTTAGACACAATTACTATGAAAATTTAAGATGAGATTAAAGATTGGATCCTGCCCCATATATAAATTTTTTATGAAATGTTTTTATATAAATTTTTTATGAAATGTTTTTAAATATATTATGTTAATTTCTAAAAACATGATTTCGCTTTGTAGGAGTTTGAATGAAATGTTTTTTCCCCGCTATTTTATCTATGTACCATTCTGTAAAAGACTTCATCACCTTTGGTCACATTGCTTGCAAAGCAAACTGTTGCATCACGTGCAGCTGAACTCTGTTCTCTTTGGAAGCTTTTATCAGTTGTTTTTCAATAACATTTTGCAATTACGGAGACCGCCCACACATTCCCCGTTATTCCCAATAAAGAGAATATGCTTTATCAGACCTTCTAATTAACATTTCGACTTTTCATTCTTCTTTTTCTTCTTCTTCTTCTTTTCTTCTTCTTCTTCTTCTTCTTCTTCTTCTTCTTCTTCTTCTTCTTCTTCTTCTTCTTCTTCTTCTTATTATTATTATTATTATTATTATTATTATTATTATTATTATTTTGGTCTATCACAGTCGTCCTATTCGACTGGGTGGTTTTTATAGTGTGGGGTTCCAGGTTGCATCCTGCCTCCTTAGGAGTCCATCACTTTTCTCACTATGTGCGCTGTTTCTAGTAGCACACTTTTCTGCATGAGTCCTGGAGCTACTTCGGCATCTAGTTTTTCCAGATTCCTTATTATTATTATTATTATTATTATTATTATTATTATTATTATTATTATTATTATTATTATTATTATTATTATTATTCAAAATAAGTAAGAATTCATATTAAGCAAGCCTAAAATGACATCGTTATAAACCGAACTTTCATAGAACAGCAAGTCCTTGTGTGATAAAGGAGAGGAAAAAAAGAGTGTAAAATTAAGTAAACAAAAAAGTAAATAAGCCTACATGGACATACAAAAGCCTCAGTGTAAGTCGGAAAAACTCAAATAACATCGCATAGCTTTTGAGAGTAATATGTGATTATCTTTTAGTCGACCGCCATGACATTTAATCCCTTTTCATCCAGTGCCAATTAACCTTCACATGTTCTTCAAAGGAGTGGCTTTACCGAGATCATTTGATTTTCTGTTTTGAGTGTATTGGGTCCATTTAGAGATGGTTAAAAAAAAAAGAGGAAGCATAGACCAGCCATCAAAATGGGCAGACTGTCGAACAACAGGCAAATTACCACACGGAGAAAGTGATCAATCATTTTATATATAATTAGTTATTAAGTTTAATTTTCTATAAGGACCTTCCATTACCTACCCAAGTACATGTGCCCAAGAACTAGCGCATGCTTCTCGCCTGGCAGAGATTCAACATTCACGCTCTGACTGAAAAGGTGTCACGTTGTCACGCTACCCAGTACCGGAAATCTGTCATTCCTTTCACTGTTACACTGTGACACTAAGGTCTTATTAAAGTCGGTGTTTGTATGTTTAACAGAGACTGTAATACTCTTGCAAATCGTTATGATTTTTGTCTGTGTTTCTTTGACTCTTTGTTTATGTACAAATATTTATTTAGGTCTTGATATGACTCAGTCTC
Source organism: Macrobrachium rosenbergii (assembly GCF_040412425.1). Classification (NCBI taxonomy): domain Eukaryota; kingdom Metazoa; phylum Arthropoda; class Malacostraca; order Decapoda; family Palaemonidae; genus Macrobrachium; species Macrobrachium rosenbergii. The sequence continues at coordinate 36,374,922 of NC_089777.1, forward strand.
TTTGACTTTGTTTATGTATACATATATTTATTTAGGCCTTGATATGGCTCAGATGTTACGCATTTTTAGTTTTCTGTAAAAGAAAACTATTGAGATGGCTATTTGTCTGTCCGTCAGAACTTTTTCTGTCTGTCCTCAGATCTTAAAAATCCTGAGGCTAGTGGCTGCAAACTGGTATGTTGATCATCCACCCTTCAATCATCAAACATACCAAACTGCAGCCCTCTGGCCTTATTAGTTGTTATTTTATTTAAGGTTAAAGTTAGCTATGATCTTGCGTCTGGCACCACTACCGGGCCATGGCTGAAAGTTTCAAGGGCCGCGGCTGAGAGTTTCATGGGCCGTGGCTGAGAGTTTCATACAGCATTATACGCTGTACAGAAAACTCTGTTGCGCCGAAGAAATTTCGGCGAATTTTTTACTTTTACTTGTTATTTTTGCTTTCTGTTTTCTCTGCTTCGCACGTGCGGACATTTTACTCTGCGGATCTCTGTTCTGAAGTGAGGGATCTTTTAGACTTTTTCCATGTGACTGTTCGTTTATTTTAAATAATAAAAAATTTAGCTAAAAACTAATTACCATAATTTCTCCAGCCAGAAACACTGTTTATTGTGAGCTGTACAGTGAATATGTCTCATTTTTTTTACTTGATAATGTACTTTTGACTTATTTCTACATAGCAAATATTGACAGCTTTAATATCTGAAAATAACAGAAAATTAAAGGATAATACAAACCAACACATCGAATAGCTGCATTGAGCTGGCTTGAAGGAACTGATATGAGATTTATTGGGTCACAATGAGGCTCAGGCGCCACTGGAATGAATGTAAGAAAAGCCACAAGTACTAATATCCGGTTGCTATGTCAGTTAAAGGCTTCGCAAAGCATATGTTTATAAGCTCGAGGCGTGTCCAGGAAAAGAAGGAAACGCGTAAACATTCTGACCTTTCCTAAAGGAAACAGATGTATGTGACCTCTATACTAACGTTGACCCCTCTTTCAGCATGGGACCTCTAACGGTGACCTCTCTTTCAGCATGGGACCTCTAACGGTGACCTCTCTTTCAGCATGGGACCTCTAACGGTGACCTCTCGTTCAGCAATGAAGTTTCGACGGAAACGGAATTTCTGGATTTCTAGTAAGAAAAACTCATCTGCGATGAATTTACACGACTAGACAGTGGACGTCAAATTAATTAAGAGCCTGGAAATGAACTTGGCGAAGATGCAGTGAGGGAATGTTTGAAAAAAAAGATGGCAAACGAAGTCATGAAGGAAGTGAGTAAAAGTCTGGTGAGAGATGGGTAAAGTTCCTGTTTATTCCTCCTAAATAACATTGCTGATGCTCTGGCAAATGGGCCGAACGAAATGATGAGTTGCCGCTTTTCTTTGACAAATAAAGCGAAGAGCAAAGGAAGATAATTACATTAAAAGATGATACTGAGACGAAATAAGAGATAAGACGAAAGAGCCAGGCGAAAACTTGGCGTCTTCACTCAAACAGAGTAGCCTGCAATGTACATTGATAATGTCATCTACTTCTTCCTGTGACAGATAAAGTAGAAGAGGAGAATAACTCAACACTAGGAGAAATTATACTGTATACATGGTGTGAATGAGGCACCGGAAAGAGGAGCCTTAATATCCACGAAGTACGAAAGTTTGTGCAGGATGGAGGTGAAAGGTGCAGTGTATGTAAGAGGGTGTAAGGAAAATGGCTTAATGCATGCATATATATATATATATATATATATATATATATATATATATATATATATATATATATATATATATATATATATATATATATATATGGATATATATATATATATAGCAATGGATGCACCAGCAGGGAAGCGCCATCTACATATCAGTTAGGACACCAAGGCCAAAACCGGAAAGAGCAATTTAAACAGCTTTATTGGTACATGTTTCGAGGTGTACTCTCACTCGTTATCATCCTACAAATTAAAATGATAATGCCAATGCAATTCTTATTATATAATTCATAATAATACAGCAGAATTATTATAAAAATTATAAAAATACGTGTAAAAGATGGCTAATCAAAACAAATAAAATAAAGCAAAATACAGATTTTAAGTCACAAAAACGGAAGGTACAAAGGCACAATAAATTCATTAGTCAATATACAAAGCAGTAAAACGCGGACTAAAGAGACAAAAGTGAGGTTACAGCCACAGTTCTAGCCACAGAAGGTTTCATCTTAAAGGAATACAGTACGTACTTCTAAAATGTCGAGGTTTGCAGCAAACTGAGCAGTGGTTAAACCAGAAAAATTTTCAATATGTAGAGGGTGACCATTCTTGATAATAAATTTCACACTTCAGTCTTTAGAAAACGTACTTTCACGGGTCTTATGCCCAAATTTCAACCAGTTACACCTTTGAAATATAAGATGAATTTGAAATTTACGCTAGTAAACAGAGCATATAAAATTTATTCTAGCATTTTGTATTTGCATGAAGAATTGGAATTTCTAAGGTCACTTTTAAAAAACATTGGCTGTCCGTTGAATTACAAGAATACATATATTGGTAAACAACTTTCGAATTTATATTATGTAAACAAACAACTCGAAACTATCGCCAATGTAAAGAAACCCGTTATTTATTTACCTTTAACTTTTACTGGAAATCATAATTACGACTTAAAGAAGAAATTAATTTCTATTTTGTCCATTGGTTACCCTCAGCTAGATGTCAAAATGTATTTCACTTTGCAAAATAAATGAGGTAATTTCTGTAAAATTAGAGACCCTATACCAACAAGCCTTCGGTCCAGTCTGACCTATAAGTGGCAGTGCAGTGGTTGTGATGCCACTTACGTTGGAAAACTGCCAGATCAGCTTGGATGAGATGGTTTGAACACCTCGGTAAGTCATTTCGTACAGGCAATTATCTTTTCAGACCTAGTTACAGTGCAATTAGAGAACACCGCTGCTCAGTTTGCTGCAGACCTCGACATTTTAGAAGTGCTATTTATACTCCATCAAGATAAAGCCTTCTTTGGCAAGAATTATGACTGTAACTACTTTTGTGTTTTTAGTCTGCGTTTTGCTGGTTTGTATATTGACTAGTGAATTTATTGTGCCTTTGTACCTTCTGTTTTTGTGACTTTAAATCTGCATTTTGCTTTATTTTATTTATTCATTTATTTTAATAAGCCATCCTTTACGCGTATTTTTATAATTTTTTTAGTAATTTTGCTGTATTATTATGAACTTTATTATAAGAATTGTAATGTCATTATCATTTTAATTTGTAGGTTGATAATGAGTGAGAGTACTGCTCGAAACATGTCCCAATGACGTCGTGTAAAATGCTGTTCTGGATTTTGGCCTTGGTGTCCTTACTGATTCATCTGTTTTGTTTTATATAAAATTGAATGTTTGTTTATTTGTGTGGATTCTATAGAAATCTGAACTGCTTGACAGACCCAGACAAAATTTTGCATACAGACTCTATGTCACCCCAGAAAGGTTTATAACTCAAAATCAAACCCCTATCCTGTGACAGACATACAACCACAGACAAAACGAAAGAAATTTTCGTTTTTACGTCACCTTTTCATTCAGTGCTTTATAGGTTTTCTCATTTTTCACCTGACGCTCCACCTTTTCTTCCAGGGGCTGTCAGATGTATGATTAATCTGCAACAATAAATCCCTTATAACATTAATTTTTCATCAGAATTTACAGGAATTTTTATCATAACTTATGATAATTAATTAATATTATTGTTTATTACCTCGATAAAATCTACATTGAAAACCTAAATCAGTCATTTCTTTCTGTAGTAAGCGAAGCTGAGTCCGCGTATATGTAGTAGTGGCTAAGCCCAACACTTTCAACCAGCAGAAAACAACACCATATTCTCTCTCTCTCTCTCTCTCTCTCTCTCTCTCTCTCTCTCTCTCTCTCTCTCTCTCTCTCTCTCTCTCAAAGCATCACCCAGACACTTTGGAGCGAAATTTGTCTCTATCTATGAGGTTTATTACTAAATTATTATGGAGAGAAAAGAACAACAATTTAAGATGCAAAAAAGTGGAAGGCAGCATCTACATAAGGAACAAAAAACATTAGTCGGCAACTTTTGGTACATATAGTATAGAAGTTGAGATGATATATCATTATACCTCAAATGATTCCATAACTCTAATACTTACTTCTTTGCAAGAGCAGATGCCCATAAATTGAACATATATAGAAAAATAACTTAATTTTACATACGTGACATCTGGCAACCTCTTCATCACATGAAAAGCAATAATTGCATGTCATTTGCCTCGCCTGTTCATGCATATGGTTATAGAAAAATAACTTAATTTTACATACGTGACATCTGGCAACCTCTTCATCACATGAAAAGTGATAATCACATGTCATTTGCCCCGCCCGTTCTTGCATATGGTTGAAGACGTTATATGATATAATAAGTAAATAAACACATTCCCTCTTTGCGTACGGTGTTGAAATGGTCCTACACATGATCCTACGTCATTTATTACATGATCACCATCATGTAGGAAGAACAGCATGTTGTTGGCTGTGCTGTTTAACTTTTGTGGGTGGAGCCTATTTCCTCGGGGAACACGCAGGTCTTTTATAGCAAAATCATTCATTCATTCATCCTGTAGCATTCAAGGTTAAAACTACCAAGACCTGTTCAAAGAATCATCTAAAATTGACCATTGCATGCATGGAATGAGAATTACCTCTTCGAGGCTCTCTCTCTCTGCTTAGGTCAACAAATGCGAATTTCCTCATTAATTCGTTCGTTCCTTCTCTGTTTTAGCCTTCAGAATTTGTTACAGCAACTGCTTCATGACGCTACAGTGATGTATTTCGTTATACAGTCGTTTTAATGGGAAATGTTTTGCAATTTTGAAAAACAATTACTGTTCAAAGGTAGATTAAACTAAAATGCGACTTATAAATAACGTGGTTTTTTTTAGTGATGGAAAAGCCTTAAAGGAAGTCATAGTAAAGTAGTAAGACCCTATGACAAAAAACTAAACTATATGGAAAATTCAGAAATGTTGAGATGATATTGTACTAGCAAATATTTCAGAAATACCAAAGGAACATCATTAGCAATTTAAATTCTAAAGACAAATTCAGAGCCACACATTAAAAAGACAGATTTTATATATAACAACGAGGGTTACTAGTATGTATATGCTGGATATTTCTCCGATAATGAATACAGTATGACTTGCAGGCTAAATGGAAACTGGAGACATGATATGCAATAATAAAAGCAAGATAAATTTACGCTACTTTCGGTGGGGTAATGTGGCGTGTGAGGTTGGCAATTTTATTTATGTTAGTGAGGTTTCTGTACACATGCTAATGTACCATGTTCGTTAAAACTGTACATACACAGATTTTTTTTTAATAAATATATACATTTAGTTTTTCTGGGAAGCAATGGGTTGATCAGCTAGTATCTATATAAAAATGAATGTTTGTATGTTTGGACTGTAAAGAAATCCAAACTGCTTGACAGAAGCAGAAAAAATTTGGCACACGGCCCCTATGTGACCCCACGAAGGTTTATGCCTCAAAATCAGACCCTTACCTCCATGACAGACACCAAACACAGACAAATTGAATTAAATTTTCGTTTTTACCGGTGCTGTTCACTTTTTCTTCAGTAATATTATAGGAGTTACCAGGAGCTTGGGCAGAAAACAACCACTTTTTTTCTTGGTGACGTCATTAAACTCCTCCCACTGCAAGCCCTATAATCAGTTTAGTATGTCCAAAAAAATTAAACATGTGTTTGACTGTGTTAGAATTACTTTCATTCAGTCATAAAACAATGTAATTCCAAACATAACTTTTACCAGTAGGCTACACCAGTCAGCCCTTACAATCCTAGCCACGGAAAAAAGTAGTAACAAACCAAATGCGTCTGTAACAGACATATCCCTTCATTAAAAAAATTACTATCGCCGAAATTATCACATTTTTTTCAGTGTTCATTCTAAGCCAGACATATCGTAATCATAACTTGTCAATAAAATACAAATTCTTAAGTACCCTGTGATGTTGCCATCATCATATCTAAGTAGTTAAAAAAAAAAAACTTCGTAATCAGGAGCACAACTTTGGAGATCAAGAACTAGTTCATAAACGAGATGAAACAAATCCATCACCATCCGCGCATGCGTATTAGCAGACTAAATGCTTCTGTGACAAAACTACCCCCTCATTAAACAATTACTCGCGTGGAAATTACCATATTTTTTCAGTGTTGATTCTAAGCCTAACGTAACTTAATTATACCTTGCCAATGAAATACAAATTTTAAGTGCTTAATCCACTAAAAAATCACCATATATCGACAATTTCTATATTAGACCATTCAGACTACGGCCTACACTTTCTCAGAAACGCCAAAGGAAACTGAAAGGCGTTAGTTAACACGCACGGTAAACCAAAAACTGTTGCAGCTGTTTTTACGTTGTCAAAAATTACTATCGTGATAATAATTTTAACATTCGTGTAGCCAACAGACACTGTATCTTAATAACTTGTTTGTTAAGCTGACAACCTGCCATCTAGGTTTTATGCGATAACGATCGCATACCAGTCTTGAAAACGAAGTGATGATCAGGATTAATAGAGTACAGGGTTAGACCGTTCTGGTGTTTCTGCTTATGTTTTTGACGTCACCGTAGAAGAAAACCAGGAAAACAAAGAAATGAAGGGTCACTATGGTAATTGTTTGCCCACACGCATTCTCTCTCTTTCTTTCACAACCTTAGGTGAGAGAGGTCCCCGTCAATCTCCAGGTACTGCTGAATTAAAGGATTGATATAATCCTCCATATGTCCTTTTATTGCTATTTGGATAATGCAGTAGGCCTAACCGTGTAAATCCGGACCAGGTATGTCTTTTGTTTCTTTTATGATTCCTTACATTCTTTGGTTAATATATGTACACACATTCATACATACACACACACACACACACACACACACACACACACACATATATATATATATATATATATATATATATATATATATATATATATATATATATATATACAGTCTTAACTATCATCAACAGTCTTAACTATCATCCAACATCATTCAACGTAAAAAAGGATAAGAAAATTCTGTTTAAATTTTGTTATATATTAATCCTGGGACTGGCCAGGTGAAGAGCGCCTTAATCCGGGTTAAGAGAGTTTACGTGTTCTTCACTCTGGTGAGGTCAAATACTGACTGATGACTTTCCTTTACCTTAACCTCAGCCAGATGCAGCCAGACGACGTCATGCGTGTAAAGTCGTGAACCTCCCTTTTTCTACGGGGCCTTCACAGCTGACCCGAGGTCGCACTTACACAACCTTATTATCATTATTGTGATTTGTATATTTTATTACCTGTTCATTTGCCCTTATACATATTATATGTGTCAGAGTATTTTTTGTGTCCAATCCGCTGTTAATCATCATGTTGTCTATATGTACCTGTCCTGTTTTGCGTAGAGAAATCGTTTGACCTCGGGTCACTTGTAAATTTTGTGCTGACGTCTGCGTACACGCCAACGTCCACACGCCGCTTTATAAGCGGGTTGCTTCATCAATAAACTTTTACGGGCTGCTCTAGGAGCAAGAGCCCGTGCTGGCATAAGCCCAGCTAAATCTGAAACAACAACATCAATAAACTAGCAGTGTTTGTCTTCCTGCTCTTTTTTTAGCACCTCTCACATGCGCATGATTGTCCTTATTTTGGCCAAAAGCAGACTAACCATGTACTCTGTTAATCCTGGTGATGATTAGCGACTGAACTGTTCCTGGTTAACTAAGTTGTGCTTATGCCCAAACCACACTCTGTTCCCGTAGACCCGCTGACATGTCTTTCATCGGTTGTGGTTGTTTTTATTTCGTTATTGCTGTGAAATCATCCTGTTAAATTCTGATCTGACTGGAAGGGAGAGGCTGAGAGAGAGAGAGAGAGAGAGAGTACGGAGGAAGGCTAATGTTAGTAGAGGTTTTCGCTGACGTGAAGGTAGTTCTTGTGTGATTTTCGCATTTATATAATGACTTGATACGGTCACTGAAGTGGCATTCTTTTGTTCATGGAGGCTATATATAATTTGTCAAAGGGTCCCCTATGTAGTCTCTACAGAGATTCATCCGTTATTCATTTCCATGAGTGAATTTCTTCACACACTAACCTTTCGGCATACGTGAATTTCTGTTCGTTGCTGAAGTCTGTATGAATCTGTCACCTTTTACCCAAGCAGAGAGTCTTCTGTAATGAATTCAAGACAGGATTCTTAATCACAGGGAAGAAAAGCATTTTCAATGACAGTGCACATTCTTTACATTACGAAACAATTCAAAGATGTAGGAAAATTTTTCTGAGTTCTTCAGAGTTTTCCCGGGAAGCTTGATTTCCTCACGTTTTCAGGATTCACGTACCACTGGAAGCTTTCCATCAAACACAGAAATGAATGTAGTTCTTTCTCTCTGTGAGGAATTTTTTTTTCATATATTTCCCATTCAGATTCAATTAAGGCTTGCAGTCAGTGGTGTGCGGGAAGTCAATAAGGTCACCTTGGCTGTTAGAACTACCCTGATCAGCTTATTGTGACACACACGCGCACACGCAAGCTCGTACACACACACACACACACACCCATACCCATATACATACATACATACATACATACATACATACATACATACATACATACATACTGATTCATCGCTCAGATTCAGGCAATGAGGTTAGAAAAAGAATTATTATTGTTTTGAATTAAGTACATGAAAGGAAAGAAAACTGTTACAGAATTGCAGTATTCAAATTAATGGTGATAATTAATCAAGATTGCAATCAGTTATATTCAACTTGATGTCGTTAACAACCAAGTCAGCCATTCTATAATTTATTTGCAAATCTTGGGGACTAGAGTTTTTTATTTCCATAAATCATTATGTACAAAAAAATATGGTATTTGACCGATGGCTTGAAATAAAAAAAAGTTCGTGGATCACAATTCTCATACGGTGCTTTGATGCTCATGGCTAACCCATATATATATATATATATATATATATATATATATATATATATATATATATATATATATATATATATATATATATATATACTGTATATGAATATAATTGTAGGTAGGTGCCGCCAGGTAATTTTCAGTTTTAGTTAGAGCCATGTATGGTTATCAGCGTGACATGTTTACTATTCAGCGGTGAAGCTTTATTTTACGAACATTAATAGCAGCATCCAATAGCTTGCCAGATATTTATGAATAATACTTAATCTAGGATTTAAACAGGATTTAGATCATTGCAAATTACCAAATGCTTGGAGAGCATATACCCTTGTTAGCAAACATAGCTAATGCCAGTATTGATATCTGTAGAATAAATCATGTTAATTTTCTCAGAAAAATAGAAATTCCAGAGAAAACTTGATTAAATAATATTCATTTCACTATTCGTCCAATAGGTTAAAAGCTATAAGTGGGATGAATAAAGCGGAGCTGTGTGTGATATGCTAACTTTTGTTTGCTAGCCTCTGAAATAACAATGTTAGCATTTTAACAGCGTTTGCGTCTGTTGTGTATCTGGTAACACTGCTTACGTGTCAAAATGTAAACAACTTCCATGTAAGTAAGATGTTACCGTTCTTTTGTAGTTAGCTTCGATTTTGTCGAGATGATAACTTTGATTATATTGTGTAGTTTCATTCAAGAGTTTGTTTATTTTATTTTGAGAGTAACCAGTATTATTAAGCTTGAGATTCAGAGGTGTGCCGTGCTGCAACCAACGGTAGGCTGTGTTCCATCAGCCCGCCAACGATTAGGCCTATGGCCCGAAATGAGGTTGCCTTTTCACCTGTTGATGTAAAATTTTTAATAACTTTGTTGAGATTTCCGAAAGTTTTCGAGCTGTTCATAGTAGAGTTCAGTATGGGAAATTAAATTTTTCCCATTGTTTTTCATGCTGTTGATTAACACAGCGTAGCCTAAATTTCTTCGTTATTGTTGATGTAGCTGACGAGTTGACATTGCCTCAAGGCAATTTCCATAGGAAATAATTGGTTAATCCACTTCAAACTCATTGTAATTAGCGGTAATGGGAGGGACCACAGGGAGAAACCGGGATTATTTGGTGGAGGGGAATGATTGAAAATGTGTTAGAGCCTCAAAACTGATATGCAGCAACACCATTCAGCCTCCTGGGATAATGTTCGTTTCCGGGTCTGAACATCCCTACTCGATTTTATATATCTTTAGAATCTTCATAAAAAATGAAGGTAGAACTTCACAGCAACTACCTTCTAACTTGACTTTTTCTACAGTTTTTTGGTTGGTAATTATGGATTCACCATCAATTTTTGTCAGACAAATGTAATTAACCTGTAATTGACCCCTGAAGTCCGTCCAACAAGGGGTTTCCATACGCAATCTTCACAAGACAGCACAGGTACGTCTGTTTGGAACGGTTCATATCCTGTCCGGCAAGTGCAATAACTTGTTAACGTATGGGTAACCTCACCCCCCCCAGGGCCAGTACTAAACACAGCGAAGGGATATTCCATTTGGCCGACAACAAACAAACCCACCACCAGTATCAGAAGCCCTGAAAGTGTAGAAAAAAACAGTTTCCAAGGTAAAAACAGGCACGGAGCTAATACTTAGAATTGCCAAAATAAAAAAAAAATATTGCATTACATAATTCTGGCAAACTAATATTTATCATGAAAAATAAAATTTATGTAAATAATTGAGGATTTTATCTGTTTCAATTTTGCAAAATGCAACTAGGGACATTTGGTCCCCCGAGGGCCTAGTACTAAACACGGGGAAATACATTCGACCCCCCCCAGGGGCTAGTACTAAACACGGCGAAACAGTGTAGATGAATCACTGTTTTGCTGTGTTTAGTACTAGCCCTCATGTGGAATTAGAGATCGGACCGGAAATGAACTTTTGCCCAATCCTGCCGTATCATAATTGGTAGGACTAAGCATTAACTCCGCGCAGGGTATTCCCTTTAAAATTGACTTTTCCTAAAGTATTTTGGTTGCTTGTCAAGAATTTACCGTTATTTTTTGTTGGTTGATGGTAATTACCCTGTAATTAACCTCAGAACTGATTATGTTTTTGGACTGTAATTACCGTGTAATTAACCTCAGAACTGATTGTGTTTTTGTATGCTGGTCATCCTGGAATGCTATCGCACATGCACAGTGTTATAGGGGAAGTTTTGGTAAAAAGTGGTGTCGTTCACTGGTGGGTCCCCCCACGCTAAGCAACACAGCTTGCTAGGTTTGGTTAGGTTAGGTTAGAATGCGTTAGGTTAGTATGGTCCCTTTTATAATAGATTTCATTAGTCAATCCCATCTTGAACGTATGGCTCCTAATGACTTTCATATTTGTGGAACCGTTCCATACAGTCTGTGCGGAGCTATTACTTAGAAATGCCTCATAATTTATAGCAGCTTGGGCACCGGGTCCCATGTTACTTAACCTGACCCCAAAGGAATGGCTTCTCAGCAGAGTAGGTTCTCAGTTTCCTTGGGCAAAGCAGTTATAGGCCTA
>NC_089777.1:36391536-36534036 GCF_040412425.1 Macrobrachium rosenbergii
CAGCACATTCCTTGTTGGATTTCATCAAAGAGGGTGACCTAGTATTGTTTTTGCCAACCTAAAGGATGCATATTGTTCATATGCGGAACAAACCTGTGGTCTTAACATAAGGATAAATTCTTCCAGTGCCAACTGGAAACTGGTAAAAAACATAAAATTGTAGAACAAGAAATTGGTGGCAACAGGGTTCAGCCAGTGGGATGAGAGAGGAGGAATCAGCCAACCTTCTCTCACCCATGATGCCACGACGCATCCAGTTTCTTCCTTACCACCTTGCTGGTAGGACGTGCTACTGCTCTTCCTACCAAAGCTGATGTTTTCCTTCCCTCCTTGCCTGTGTTTTCCTAGGTTTGATTCCTTGTTTTATGAGATATATAGTGTTATATTGTGTTTTTTTACTTGTTTTGCTTTTGAAAATGCAAACCCAAAGACTGATCCTCATTCATCTTGCAGCAGATACAGATCTAATGCATCTAATGGTACTAATCCTTGTTCTGAGTGTCGTTCTTGGCCTCCTAAGCAGTGGAGGATCTTTGCCAAGAAGAGGCAACGTAAGAGGAAGTTGGAGGCGCTATCTTGGAAGGGGTTTTCTCCGCCTTCAGTGGCTGCTTCTCAGGCTCGTTTTTGTGTTTCACCTCTTCCTTGTCCCAACTTCCTCCAGTTACTACATCTTCCTTGGAAGATTTTACCCCTTCCCATTCTTCTATCGCTTCGTCCATGGAAGTTTCAGGAGAGGAGTCAGGAGATTTCATCTCTTTTGCTGCCCCCGCCATGCATATGTTCTGTTACCCAACCATCAAGTCTCCAGGAAGTATCTCCACTTTGTCTGCGGAGGGACCTTTTACCATTTCAAGGTTTTGTGCTCCATGCTAGCAACGTCACCTCAAGATAACCCTTCTGTATATCTTAACGAAGAGGTTCAGCTACTCCAGGACAGAGATCACCCTCTCATCTTTTGTCTTGATGTGAAGGTCATGATTAGTTAGAAGTCACATATGGAAACTAACCAGCAAGTCCTATGAAAGTGACTTTTCATGCTAGACTGAACAGATTTTCCACTGCTTCCAGAGGTTCTCAGCAGCCATATATCAGGAGAAGTGGGCTTTCTTATATTATTGGTGTTGTCGATTGGGTGCTCTGGTTGGAGCAGTCCTACAAAAGATTGCAGACCTCCACATCCACCTTCATCACCTTCAGCAAGATAAGCTGCTCCAAGCCCTTGTAATGAAAAGCTATCACTTTGCCAGGTCTTTGACTGAACACGTTTAACCTGTCCTCTTTGTCCATACTCATAAGGAACTTCAAACAGTCTTGCCTACCACACAGACCGAGGCTTCCATAGTGGGTTGTGTTCCTGTACTCAGTAGCTGAAGCCAGGTCCTGTATTAGCTACCGATGGAAGCTTTGGATATAGGTCTCATACTCAAGACTGTTTTTCTGCTAGCCTTCATTGGAGGAGTGGGTAGTGTGATGATTAGCAATGTCGGACTGTAGCTTCTCCAGCATTAGATATTGTAGGGAGGGTTGTAAAACACGCTTGACTAAAACAACTTACGACCCCCATACTGTTTGCTCTAACTATAGGGGACAAACTTGTTCAAAGGACTTGACTTATGATAAATGTAAAGATTGGGACAAAAGGCAGTGGAAGGTATTAAAGTCTCATTTAGAAAAGCTAGATAGAGATGGAAAAGGACAGATAGAAAAAGGAAGGTGGCCTCTAGAGCCGAGATTAGGGTTTGTAGTCTATAACCGGCTCCTAACCTAAGTGTAGATGATCGAGCCATTCCTTCTTCCTCTGCTTTAGCCCTGTCCTCCATCCTTAGTCCTCCTAATATTGTTAGTAATGTACCATCTACTCCTGTGCCCAGCTCCCATGCTTCCGAACCCGATGGCATTGCCAGCCTTGAGTGTAGGTTTGAACGTAGATTTGACCTTGTAGTGAACACCTTTACTGAATTTGTCCTGTTGGACAAAGTGAATAGTGTAGTGGCAGTGCCAGTGGAGGGGGTGGCTGTCCGTCCTGTTGACCCTCCCAGACAAAGGTCCCTGTCACACTCCCCTAAACCTGGGAGAAGACATACCGGAGATCCAAAGGAGGTTGAGGGAGCTTGTTCACGGGCAGTCGCTATCTCAATAGAACCTATTACTAGTGATTCGTGTAGTGGAAAACCCTCAGACTCCCCTGATATGAGGCGTTCTAGGCATATTCCATCCCTTCAAAAGATGTAGCGACAACGAGCTGTCTCCTATTCCATCAAAACGGACTAGAGATCCCTCTCTCAGTCCTCAACCAGGTTGCAGTGCCTGGTGCAGCCTGGCTTACTTTACACCAGAGTGCCAGTATTTGGCGCCCAGATGCTCATCAAAGAAGAAGTGCTCCTCATCGTCCTCTAGGCTCCCACAAGAGCGCCCAGTGTACTCAGCCGAGCGACATACATCAGTCACAGTCTCCAAATGCCCAGTGCCAACTCATGAGCACCTGCAGACTGGCTATATATGCTCGGCGCCAGTTGCCAAGAGTTCGGTGCCAGCTGCCAAGTACCCACTGCCAGCTGAACACCCATCCAGATCTAGTTCGCCTGCACCCGCAGCGGAAGACCCATCTTTAACTCACATTTAACAACAGTTGGCAGACGTTTTAGGATTACTTAAGGCTTCTGCTGAGATTAAGCCTTCCAATACCTTATCCATGTCACTGATCTCTTCTGTTGAGGAGGAACAGATAATTCAAGAATCAGCTCCTTCAGCGTACGCCTCTCTTTTAGGATATTTTTTATTGACTTTTCCATCGCATTTTCAGCCAGCTACTCCAGTTTTGCCAGCCTCTACTTTCCTAATGAGGAATCAAGTGGACCCCAGCTCTCGGCTTCCCAGGATGGTTCTTTCTTCTTCTTCGAAGAAAGCTCCTAAGGAGGTTGAAGATTGTTTGGCACTGAAAAGGGAGCAAGGGAAGGCCGCTTTTGCCCTGCCTCTGGCAAGACTTACAGCCAGGAGATAGGCTACATGTCCTATTCTACTGAAGAAGCCCCATCCCTGGGAGGTGCTGCCTCATCCCCGGGGGACTTATCAGGGTTGATTGACTCTGCACACCGTTCTGCCTTCTTTTCAACCAAAGTAATGTTTGCTCCCTCGGAGTTAGACCACCTTGTAAAAAGTGATTTTAAAGTTTTTGAAGTCTTCAGTTTCCTCGATTGGACGGTCAGAGCTCTTGCCGCTAAGATTGAGGACTGGTGATTTGGCAGTGGACCATTGTTCGGACTGGCTGAGCATACTGTCATGTGCCGATAAAGCCATAAGTGATGGTTCCTCAGAGCTTGTGGCCCTTTTCTCTCTTGGAGTGCTCAAGAAAGGGAATTGTGATGCTCTTTCACCACTAAAGGAGTGGCTTCGATCCAAAAGTCAGCCATGATGTATTCTACGTTAGATAAGCAGTATCCTTTTCCCCAATTGGCGCTTAGAGAAATAGCCACTGACTTGCAGAAGTCTTTGTAGGACTTACTGGAGCAATCATCGAGGCGCCCCAAAGAGCACTCGTCCTTTGGTATGAAATCTGTCTCTCCTCTACAACAGCGGCCCTTTCACAGAGGTAGATGGGTTTCCTTCCAGACCTCATTCACCAGTACATTTTACAGCAAGATCCTGCAAGAGGACTTCCTCCAAACAATAGCCTAAAAGGTGGTGCATCTGTCTGTGTACCTGTGGGAGCCAGACTCCTCCTCTTCTGGGAGGGGTGGAGTGTCAGAGGCGCAGAGCAATGGACAGTCGAAATCCTGAAGGAGAGTTACTCTATCCCATTCAAGGAGTATCCTCCACTCGTGTCCACTCCGATCGCATTGACGGCCTACCTGAAAGGCTCTGAGAGGTTTGCAGCTTTGTTGGAGGAAGTGTCGTCCCTCCTGCAGAAGTGATCCATAGAGGAAGTGGAAGACCACACAACGAAAGGTTTTTACAACCGCGTTTTCTTAGTCCCCAAGTCACTGGGGGCGGGGGGTGGTTGGAGACCTGTCCTCAACATCAGCGCTCTGAACTTCTTCCTCCAGAAGAGGAAGTTCAAATCGGAAACAAGCCAGTTGGTACTATCATCCATTCAAGAGAGCTACTGGATGATCACCCTAGATGTGCAGGATGCATAATTCCTTGTCCCTGTCCATCCAGACTCCAGGAAATACCTCAGATTCATTTTCGAGGACAGAGTCTTCCAATTTTGAGCCCTGTGTTTCGGCCTCTCCACAGCTCTGCAAGTACAGTATTTACTTGAGTGCTAGCACCTCTCGCAAAGTGCCTGCACCTTCTAAGCATCAACATATGCCTATACCTGGACGACTGGTTTCTCTGTTCATTGTCACAGGAACAGTGCGTGAAGGATCTTCAGAAAACCCTTCTCCTAACCCAGGAACTAGCGTTATTGATGAACTTACAGAAATCTCAATTGACCCCGACTCATTACAGAAATTTCAATTGACCCCGACTCAGGAGATTCTCTATTTAGGGATAAGGATAAACTCTAAGTTTTCGGGCTTTTCCGTCTCCCAAGAGAATGGAATCCTGCCTACAGACAGTATATGACCTTTCGCTCTTGTCTTGTTCAGTGAATCAATGGATGAGCCTTTTGGGAATTCTCACATCCATTGAGCAGCTCATGAAGTTAGGAAGACTGCATATGAGACCTCTGCAGTTCTTCCTAAAGGCAAGTTGGGACAGGAAGGAACAACCAGATTCTGTGATGTTCCCCATAACGACAGAAATAAAATCGGACCTGCAATGGTGGACATCCGAAGACAGACTTGGAGGGAAAGTCAGTGCGCCTTGTAAGCCCCGACTTAGACTTCTTTACAGATGCCTCAGACCTAGGCTTGGGAGCCCTTCTGGGGAACTTGGAAGCTTTCAGAACATGGTCTCCAGAACAACAAAGTCTACATATAAATGTGAAGGAACTGACTGCCATTCATCTTGGCCTAATTTCCTTTGTAGAGGCAGTCACAGACAAGAGCGAGGTGGTGCACTTGGACAACACCACAGCCCTTTCCTAAACAAAGAAGCAAGGCGGGACCCACTCCTTCTCTCTTTGCGAAGCCGTGGAGGAACTTCTTATCTGGGCCGACAAGAATCAGGTGAAGATAGTCACCTGCTTCATTCAAGGAAAAAGAATGTCTTAGCAGACAAACTAAGTCATTGGGGGCAAATCCTTCCAACAGAGTGAACCCTGAACTCCTTGGTCGGCAAGAGTCTATGGAAGTTGTGGGGCAGACTGACTGTGGACCTGTTCGTCACATCAAAGAACCATCATCTTCCTCTGTTTTGTTTGCTGGTTCTGGACCCTCAAGCTTGGGACAACCATCATAATGCTCGTAATTTGGTTAAACTTGAATCTTTACAAGCCTTCCCTCCATTCAACATGGTAAGGGAGGTCCTCAACAAATTTTGGTTCTATCACAATGTGATGATGACTCTGGTAGCTCCTTTTTAGCCACTTAAGGAATGATTCCTGGACCTTCTGAAACTTATATAGTAGTGGATTTTCCAAGACTGCTCACACAAAATCCACGTCTACTCAAACAGCCCCACCTTAGGAAATTCCATCAAGGACTATCCGCTTTAGCTATGACAGGCTTCAGACTGTCAGGAGACTCGTCAGAGTGAAGGGATTTTCAAGGCAAGCTGCAGGAGCTATTACAAGATGTAGGTGTCAGTCTTCATGCCAAGCCTGTCATGCAAAGTGGGCTGTCTTCTGTCGATGTAGCAGTCATAACATCTCGTCTGCTAAAACCTCTATAGGCCAGGTAGCAGACTTCCTCCTATTCCTGAGGACTGCCAAGGGACTCTCTTCATCCACCATCAAAGGCTATAGAGCAGTGCTGGGATCTGTATTTAAGTGTAGGTGCTTAGATTTGGCTTCTAACCAAGATATTAGTGACCTCATTAAGTCCTTTGGGACTTTCAAGCAAGCAAGAGCTGACTCCGTGACTTGGAACTTGGATGCAGTTCTAAAGTGGTTAACGGGCCCAGCTCTCCATTCCACGTCCCTTAAGGGCTTGATGAGGAAAACTGTCAAATTAGTGAGTGAACTACAGGCCATAAACAAGCAAATTGGTTTCGCATAAGGAGACACAGTCTGTACCTTTATGCTAGGTTTCTTGGTCAAAAACGAGACACCATCCAACCCATGGCCGCACTTGTTTACCATTAAAAATCTTACGGACATCCTCGGCCCAGAAGAGGAGGAAAGGGTCCTTTGCCCTGTTAGGGCCCTTAGGTATTATGTGGACAGAACCAAGAAAATCAGAGGCCCTTCCAGCAATCTCGGGTGCTCTGTCAAGAATCCCCCTTGGTCTCTATCAAAAAATGCATTGTCATTTTTCCTGAGAAACCTTATTTCAGAGGCTCACTCACAGATGCAGGAAGGTGTACAGGCAGTCCCCGGTTACCGTCGATCCGGTTTTATGGTGCGTGTCTTGCGACGACGATAACCGGATTTTCGACACCAATTCCCAGTTATCAGTGCTGATCCTCAGATATTGGCGGCGCTGATAACCGAGGATAGGCACTATTATCGCCGATTTTCGGTTGTCAGCGATTTTCGGTTATCGTCACGCTGTTGGGAATGGAACCCCACCGATAACTTGGGAGATCAGAGCGGTCGCCACCTCATACACATTCAGGCATTATACAGTACGTCACTTTGGCAGTCAACTTACTGGAAGTGTAATTCCATTTTTACGACTCACTATTTGAAAGAAATAGAGACAGTTTTTGAGAATTGCAGTACCTTGGGTCCGTTATCGGCAGCTGGCAGTATTGGGGGAAGAAGCATAGGAAGCATTTCCTCCTTGACCTCTTCGCCTTGAAATTAGGGTGTCAGGTTTTTTGGGGAGCCTTGGGGTTACATTGTACCCGAGTACCCACCAGTCTTTATTGGTAGGGTGGTGGTTTTTAATTATTTTACAATGTAGGTGACAGTGGTCTGGTCTTTTTGTCTTTTGGTGCTGGACCCAGGGTAAGGGCAACCACTGTAATCTTATGCTTTGTGGGTATTCGGACTACTGGTTTACTCCAAAGCTCCCTCTTAAAAGTAGAGACTACTCGCGGCTATTCTGCTAAGTCACTACAGGTCGAGATGAGCACCGACCAGAGGCAGTAATCACCTGCTGAAGCTCTCTTACAAGGTAAGGAAACAACAAGCATTTTACCAATGCTAACAGATTCCATGTTTCAAATTCATCTTCGTACCTGACTGCTTTTGGAACAGAAAATGTCCATATATCCCACCTCCTATCAATGTGTGATTCAGCTATGTAATTACTGTACTTCGTAAGTTATTTACATGAAAATGGTATTTTCATAAAATTAAGTTTCATATATACTTATCAAGTAATTACAAATCGGAGCCCTTCCTCCTCCCCTCTCATGGACATAAAAGCACAAAAGAAGTGAGCTCCTCTGTTTTTTTGTTCCTATTATTCCCTGATAGAGGGTGGGGTAGTCACCTACATGAAAACTACAGCAGCGCTACCGTGAATTTCAAATTTAAGCTGCTGTGCGCAAGTGGAAAAGTATAGCTATGTAATTACTGTACTTGGTAAGTATATGTGAAACTTAATTTTATTATGAAAATACCATTTTCTGGAATCTGCAATTTTAATACAGTATCTGTATTAATTTTAAATTTTACTGTTATTGCAATCATCATGAACTTTAGGTGTGTAGTTTATCTACTATATATAAAGGTGTAGGTTTGTATGTTAGGAAAAATACAAGTTTTATTTTTAATTTGTTATATTTGTAGGATGAAATGTTATAGATAAGAATTTTGGCCACAGCTGTGCAAAAGGAAATATTTATGTTGCAGACATGCAAAAAATTAAGATATACCAGATATATAGTTCAGTTTAGATTGGTTAGCAAACTAATTCCTTGTCAGGAAAGGAGCTCTTTAAAAGTAGTATAGTGCCATAGAAGAGTTTGGATCTTTTGGAGGGGAAATCGTCTGTAAAGTCTGAAGAATTTTTGTACAAACTTATGGTTTTCCTTAGCTGTAATTGTAAGTAGCTGGCTTGACTTAGTCTTTTAGAAACCATTTTTAAGTAGATATAATTAGTACGCATTAAATGTTACACTTGTGGTTTCTCATTAACTGTAGAAGTAAGTGATAGTTATTGATATTGGTAATATGTGAATCCTTGAGGTTCTCACAGTAATCTGTTTGACTACGTATCTTTCCAGAACTTTTCTAAATGAGATGACGGTGGCTGTATATCCGTTTTGTCCGAGCATTGGACTGCAAGTAATATTTCTTTTCAAATTGATCTCATTGACAACTGGTCATCCCCCAGTTAGTACTCAGTCACCAAACTTTGCTTGGAACTTGCACGGAAAACCTGGTGATGGATATTATACAGAAGTTGAAATTGGAACACCACCACAAAAGGTAACTTTTTTTTTGTTTCTGTTTCATATTTTCTGTTGGTGTTAGATGAAGGAAGCTTCTTTTTTAATTAAATGAATTGTATGTTTGCAGTAAATAGTCCCAGCTTCCACAAGAGTGATGCATTATATCATGACCAGTTGAATTGGAAAAAATTGCTTACAAATTTTCACTGATTATAGGAAAAATAGCATATGTTTTCAAGTGATTGCATCCCAACCACTGTATGACCCTGCACTGATGTAGCTTTTGAGTCAAATACAGTTAAATAGTATACCTTACAATTACTTAGAGCATAAATTTATGAAAAAGTGTGATTAGGAATATAGTACAGTATATTAAAAATAAAAAATATTCTTGGAAAGATTTTCAAAGTTCAAAGTGATTGCAACCCAACCCATGACCCTATGTCCACCTATAATTTTTACTCTAAATTGAATACCCTTTATTTTCACATAGAATATCAAATCTATGTGAAAATAAAGGGGATTCAGTTTAGAGTAAAAATTATAGGTGGACATAGGGTCATGGGTTGGGTTGCAATCACTGAACTTTGAAAATCTTTCCAAGAATATTTTTTATTTTTAATATACTGTACTATATTCCTAATCAAGAAAAAGTTGATTAGGAACATTAAAAAAAATATCTGGTAAACATTACATGGTAATCCATATCTAATTCAAGTGAAATTTCTCCTTCCCACCTTTCCATAGAGTCCCATGAGGCTTCAAAGTCACCATCCAGAGCAATCAGCTCTGATGACAGCTGTTGTTGGGAAGGGTACTGTTGAAATTAGTTAATGACTCAGACTAGGTTGAGAGTTAAGGAGAGGTGATTCAAAGATCGTAGAGAGTTAGGAGAGGTGACTCAGACTATTTGGAGAGTTCAGGAGGGCAGGTTGTTGTGATGACGATGGATGAAGAGAGGCTCCTAGGCCAGACATCAAAGGCAGTCATCACATGAACAGTCTGAGTGGCAGGGTATTGTTTGATTTTAGCAAACTAACGTCCTTTGTTACAGAGTTTTGGGGGATGTACTCCCTGGAAATTTTTACCACATCCCCATATTTTAACCTGCGTTGTATTGTATTTTGACAACCAAATTTGGAACAGTCTGTTGCCCATATGAGATATTGTGTATAGAATAGGTCTCTCTCCAGAATATATTTTACACCTTAAACCAGGGACTATTGGTTAAAGACCAAAGGGTCCAAGAGGTTTTTTGAATTTTTAAGGGTCTGGAGGTACAATAGTTTCTCTTATTTGTTTTAGCTGCTGTGTATTCCCTAAAAATTAGACACTGGCTGTCTGTTTGTGTTCAGTGAAACCACTGGCAGCTGGTTGTTAATAGGAAGGGTGCAAAGACTAAGGAGAGTCAGGACACAGGAGAGAAGGAAGTAGATAAAGGTGGCTGGCCAGCAGGAAAATGAATAAAGAACACTCAGTTAGACGTCTTCTGAGTATGTTACTTCTCCAACATATTGTCATAGAGCTTAAGGACCTCACAGAGGTGTTAGGATGAAATTCCTTCATGAAGTTAATAGCATCCCCCAACCATAAAAGGGTATAATGAAGACCTCATATATAACACTTTTGGAGCTCTTGCTTCATCTTGCTGTGAGTCGGGATCAGCTTTACAACATCCTCTTCACCTATTCCGTCTGGCATTATGCAGTAACCGTACAATACTCCTTGCATATGCAATCTACTGAATGGAAGCCCTTGAAGTCATGTAATCATTCAGATCATATCATCCATCATTGTGGTAAGTTGAAGACTCAGCTCCATCCCAAACATCAGTGCTGAGGTAGATCGCTTCCTTAATATTTAACTTTTTCTAGTATTTTGTTCTCTGACCATCTTATCAGGTCTAGGATTTCGAAAATTGACCAAACTCTTAACCATACACTGCTGGACTATGAACATTGCAATGATTCTGTGGTCCAGGGGCTAGATAAGCACCTTATTGTTATGAGAAGTCCTCTGTAACCATTTGGTTATTCTGAGAATTATATATCAGCAAGAAGGAGCCTATTTGGAATGCTATTCTGGTTGTCATAGGCTACTGGAAGATTGATGAAATGTAACCATCTATGTAGCTGTGGTCAATTGCTATTTTATCCAAGCCTTTAAGTTGGATTTCCAGATTACCCAAAGTTGCTTTTCAGTGAATACCTCTGCTTTAAATCACCTACAGTGTTGGCTAGCAGTACAAGGGGGATTTGCACCTTCATAGACTTGAATTCATGTGCAGTCCTTTCTTCTCTAACAATAAAGTCTTGTTGGACATCTACAAGAAGTTACCCATCTTATCTATATTGAAGATGTGCCTGGCACTGTAAATAATATAACGATAATCTTGCTTCAGGATCTCCAGAAACATCTACGTGGCTGCCTGGCCAGCTTTTGCATTTTTTCCAAATGTCATTAAAAAGTGAAGAGCAGCTCACTTCTCAAGAGCCCTTATACCACCCTTGATGTGCAACAAATGACCATTTGTAATCTAAGCCTCCAATCCTCTGATTGGCAGCCTAACAAAAGACTTCAGTCTGTATCCTGAACCCAGACAAATAGGAGCCTCTCTACCTCATCCATGGTTGGGTCAGGTACCGTGATCCCCTTAGCAGCTAAACACGTACGTTCTTCGCTGGGCGAGTGGGTTCCGTTCCCAGCTAGCACTCTGCTGACCGCGAGTTCGAATCTCCGACCGGCCAGTGAAGAATAAGAGGAATTTATTCCTGGTGATAGAAATTCATTTCTATCACAATAAGCTGTAGGTCCCATTGCTAGGTAACCAATTGGTTCTTAGCCACGTAAAATAAATCTAATCATTCGGGCCAGCTCTAGGAGAGCTGTTAATCAGCTCAGCGGTCTGGTTAAACTAAGATATACTTAAGGAAGGAACATTCAGACCTACAGCAATAATAACATCCTTCTTTTGAAGGATTCGAGCTCTTATGTATCTTCTTAGGATTGGAAGCCTCATCATATACACTTGCACTATGCATGGGAGACATTCATAACACTTCTGTATTTGAATTACATTCTCACAGTACACTAATTCACATCTACGTGCAGTTTTTCAGAGTTCATAGGAAGCTTGTTATTGCATTCAGCCATCCAAAAGTTGCTAACAAGTTGCTCAACATAGTGGAGACCAGAGTATGTCAGGGTGCATAATGTCCTGTCAGTTTGCTGGATGCAAATTGATGCCATTCAGGATTGTGTATGTGGCACTTGTGTACAAGTCATGTAAATTATTCTGTACACAACTATTCAGCTTCTCTCCCAGTAGAACAACACTACTGCCTCTGTCACCCAGTAAAAGCAGTTTTCAGAATTACAATCTTGGAGATAGTTATCATTAGTTTATGATTTTTAGTATCCTTATAGAAGGAATATAGAGCAAATGAAAAATTGTACTTCAAATAATTATATGAGTAAGAACTATTTGCAGAGTACAGACTTTTTAGTGTTGACTTGGAAATTTATCAAGAAGACTGTACACTTGTGATTTGTACAGTACTCCTCTAAGAAGCCATTCTTACTTATTAGTCAGTCTTACAGTTAACCATATTTTATGTATGATTAATCTATTACTTCATTACAGTTCAGTCTCCTGGTGGACACAGGTAGCAGTAACCTAGCAATTGCAGGGGCTCCACATGAGGAGTTGGATACATATTTTGCCACAAATAACTCTTCAACTTATGTAGACCTGGGAAAGGATGTGAAAGTCGAGTATACCCAGGTAAGTTATCCTTAATTTTCTTACTGTTGATTATAGGTTTGCATACTACTGTATTGGAGATGCTGTATACACTGCGGTTGAAATGCAACAGATGCAAAGTAAATCTGACACATGAGTTTTGAACCTATTATTTATTCAAAATTTAACATTAACAATAATTTACAACCATTTACAAATAGTAAAATAATAGATTGTCAAATAGAGTAAAAATGTTAGTTGTGTTAACCATTACACTCATTAAATGATACATACATACTACATATTTTGTTCATGACACTTACCTGCCAGATATATATATAGCTGTATTTCTCCGAAATCCGACAGAATTTCAAAACTCGCGGCACACGCAGTGTGGCCAGGTGGTTAGTACTCATTCCCGCGCTGGGAGGCGGGAATCGGAACCATTCCCATTTTCTATTCAGATTTTTCTCTGTCGCCGGTACTGTTAACATCTGTTACAGTACCTCCGCCTCTGGATTTCGTTAACTTGCTTATTCCCACTTAAGTATTCTCTTGACTTTTGGTTTTGATTCTTGGACTGTGGATTGGCACACGCTTTTTCTGGATTGTTGTGGATTTTGCTTATGACCTCTCTTTAACTATGTCTGGTTCTAGTTCTGCTAGTTTCCGTGTATGTTGTATGAGTGATTGTAAGGTGAGGCTACCGAAAGTTTCGGTAGACCCTCACTCTGTTTGTTTGAGGTGTAGGGGCATGTTTGTCTTATAGATGATCGATGTAAGGAGTGTGAACCTTTATCGGATGCGAGCTGGAAGTCTTATGATTCGTATGTTCGCAAGTTGAGCGTGACAGGGTTAGGAGGTCTTCCTCCAGGAGTGTGTGCAAGAGTCAGGTTATTTCCTCTCCTGATAATCCCAACGTAGTTGATGTTGCACCTGTCCCTGTGGTTTTGCCTTGGGCCCTGATATTGTGTCTGTGGAGGGTTCGGCCCTGGCGCAGATCATGAGTTCTATCCGTGCGCTCGAGAACAAAGTGACATCTCTCCAAAGTGCTGTGAAGTGTAGTGCTCCCCAGTGTTGTGGAGGGGCGTCAGATCGGCCCCATAATGCTTCTAGGCCTGGACCGCTGTCAGACTCCCAGGACTCAGGGAGAAGGCATGTCGAAAGCCGCAAGAAGGTTACGGGGCTTCCCACCGATCTGGCGTCCCTTCGGCAGTTCCTGTTGTCGCTTCCCAGGCTGCCAGAGATCGTAGCCCGGGCGCCGCATTCTCAGGACTGCTTTTTCGTCCTCGAGGCGTCCTCCCAGCGCAAGGGGTGGAATTCTCGTAAGGACTCTCGTCCTCTCAAGAGGAGTTGTGTTCAAGAGGACGCTGCTCGTCAGTCTTCTTCGTCGGCTAGTTATTTTGAAGCCTTTCCACCGCAGAAGAAGTCTAGGATTTCGTCTGATGAGGATGTTTCGGAGCGCCCCAGCCGCTCTATGGAGAGAACTTTTCTTGCTCCTGTGAGGAAGAAGAAGGCGTCCCCTCGCCCATCGTCTTCCCATAGGATTGTCTCTCCTCCCAGACAGGATTCTTCACCTTCTAAGAAGATTTTGTTGGAGATGCAGCGACAGTTGTCTTCTCTTATTGCAGAGAAGGACTCTGCTCCTCGTCGTCGCAAGGACTTGACTTTGCCTGTCAAGAGATCAGGAAGTCTCCTTCTCCTGCTCGCGTTCGTCGTCTCCTTCTCCTGTGTCGTCGCCTTGTCGCCCTGTTAGCTCTCTTGCTCCTCGTCGTGGACTCGTCAACAGGACGCCGCGAGCTTCTTCCCGTGACGCTTCGGTCGCCGCTCTTCAGGGCGCTTCTGTTCAGGACGCTCGACGGGACGCTCTTCCGGTTTTTGGGCGTGACGCCTGTGACGACGCTCTTCAGGACGCTCTCCAAGACGCTCCGCTGGACGTTCCTTCGGTTGCTCTTCAGGACGTTCCGGAGCATTCTGTTTCTTCTGAGAAAAGAAGATCCCTTCTTCGGATTGGACCTCAAGGCCTTCGTTCCCCTAAAGTGTTGGGTGACTCGGTTGCTTCTCCGGCTGTGGCGGGGAGGTTTCTGCCGGTCGGATCCTGCTGAAGTCGAGCTCTCGTCTGCTTCCTCTTCTTCGGACTACCAAGTTTTAACCAGCTTGCTTAAGGACTTGTTCGGGGACAAGTTTAAGCCTTCGGCTCCTCTTTCTCCTCCTTCTCAGCTAGCTTCCTCCAAAGCTAGGAGAGCTCCTGGATTTTTGAAGATGACTTCTTCGTTGGCGACCAAGAGGGCTTTCAAGAAAGTCAACATGTGGATGGAGGAACGGAAGTCCCATGGCAAGACCTCTTTCGCTGTGCCTCCGTCTAAGCTTTCAGGCAAGGCTGGTATGTGGTATGAGACGGGAGAAGATCTCAGCCCTAGAGTTCCTTCCTCTTCTCAAGGGGATTTTACCAGTCTTGTCGACGCCTCCCGTAGGTCTCATCTGCCTACTGCTAAGGTTTCTTGGACCTTGTCAGAGACCGACCATCATCTCAAAGGTCTCTTCCGCACCATGGAGGTGTTTAATTTTTTGGACTGGTGCTTGGGAGCCTTAGATCTTAAGCTTCGAAGCTCGGACTCTATTACTTTGGGGGAGCTCTCTAGTGTCCTTAACTGTATGGACAAGGCAGTTAGGGATGGATCTGAAGAGCTGGCGTCTCACTTTGGTACGGGCCTCTTAAAGAAGAGGGCCTTGTTTTGTGACTTCACTGCTAAGTCTGTCTCCCCTTCGCAAAGGGCAGAATTATTGTTCGCTCCCTTGTCCAACCATCTGTTTCCCCAGTCCTTGATTCGGGACATTTCCGCTAGTCTTAAGGAGAAGGCCACGCAAGACCTGTTGGCTCATTCTTCTAGACGTCCTCCAGCTCCTTCTTCTTCTTCGTCTGCTTCAATTTTGTCCACCAGGAAGAAGAAGCCCTTTCGTGGAGGAACTTCTTCCTCTAGATCGTCTCCGCGAGGAAGAGGTTTCACCAGAGGAGCGGCCCCCTCTAAACCTAGGGGAAAAAAGTGACTTCTTTCACCTCCAGACACCTGTAGGAGCCAGGCTTTTTTATTTTGCGGAAGCCTGGAGAACACGAGGGGCGGACGATGGTCTCTAACTGTCTTAGAGAAAGGTTACAAGATCCCCTTTCTCATGTTTCCACCCCTTTGCACGTCGCCCAGGGATCTGTCGCCGTCTTACCACCGAGAGAAGCAACAGATTCTTTTGGACCTCCTGGAGCAGTTGTTAGAAAAAAGAGCCGTGGAACAAGTTCTGAAGTTGGATTCTCCGGGGTTCTACAACAGGCTTTTCTTAGTCCCGAAACAGTCGGGAGAGTGGAGACCGGTCCTAGATGTAAGCGTCTTGAATCGTTTTATTTCAAAGGACAGATTCAAGATGGAAACGCCTCAGTCGGTTCTAGGGGCCTTAAGACCAGGGGACTGGATGGTCTCTCTGGACTTACAAGATGCGTACTTCCATGTTCCCATTCATCCTCAATCAAGGAAGTACCTGAGATTTGTGCTGGGGACGAGTCTTCCAGTTCAGAGCTCTCTGCTTGGTTTGTGCACCGCTCCCATGATCTTCACGGTGATCATGAAAACGCGTTGAGGTGGCTTCACCTGGCGGGTGTTCGGGTGTCATTCTACCTAGACGACTGGCTCATACGAGCCTCTTCTCGGGAGAAGTGTCTGGAGGACCTGACTTTCACACTGAATTTGTGAAGTCCCTGGGACTTCTTGTGAACCAAGAAAAGTCCCATCTGATCCCGGCGCAGTCCATCGTCTATCTGGGGATTCAGATGGATTCAGTGGCTTTTCGAGCTTTCCATCCCGAGAACGGCAACGGCTTTGCTTAAGCAAAGTTTCGTCCTTTCTAGGGAAAGAAACATGCTCGGTGAGGGAATGGATGAGTTTGCTGGGGACCATTTCCTCGCTGGAGAAGTTTGTTTCCTGGGGAGGCTCCATCTCAGACCTCTCCAGTTTTTCTTGGCGGAGAACTGGAGGGACAAGGAGAATCTGGAAGAGATTTTGACGATATCTCCTTCTGTCAAGGATCATCTGAAGTGGTGGTTCGACCCCTTGAAGCTTGCAGAAGGGGTTTCTCTTCGCCTTCAGAGCCCCGACCTAGTGTTGTTTTCCGACGCGTCCAGGGAAGGATGGGGAGCAACACTAGGAGGGGAGGAAGTGTCAGGCACCTGGAGAGGGGAACAGGTGTCCTGGCACATAAATCTCAAGGAATTGGGTGCTATCTTTCTGGCTCTTCAATTCTTCGAAGCCCAAGTTGCAGGCAGAATTGTCCAGGTCAATTCGGACAATACCACAGCTCTAGCGCACCTCAAAAAACAGGGGTACTCGATCTCGTTCCTGTTCATACTTGCGAGGAGATCCTGCTCTGGACTCATGCTCGAAGGGTCACTATTCTCACGAGGTTCATTGCGGGAGTGGAGAATATTCGAAGCGGACCTTCTCAGTCGGCAAAATCAGCTGCTACCGACCGAGTGGACTCTTCACAAGGAGGTATGTTTAGAGTTGTGGAGAATTTGGGGACGTCCTCTAGTGGACCTCTTTGCCACGTCCAGGACGGCAAGACTTCCCCCTTTATTGCTCTCCTGTCCTAGACCCAGGAGCGTTAGCCATAGACGCCCTCCTCTGGGACTGGAAAGGACTCGACCTTTACGCTTTCCCTCCCTTCAAGATCCTGGGAGAAGTGATAAGGAAGTTTGCAACGTCAGAAGGAGCAAGGATGACTCTAATAGCCCCCTTCTGGCCAGCAGCGGATTGGTTTCAGAGACCCTGTCCTTCCTAGTGGACTTTCCAAGAACGCTTCCATTGAGGGTGAACCTTCTCAAGCAGCCGCATTTCAAGAGGTTCCACCAAAACCTCTCCGCTCTGAGTCTGACTGCGTTCAGACTATCTCAAAGTTGGCCAGAGCAAGAGGTTTTTCGAGATCTGTGGCAAAGGCCATCGCCAATGCCAGGAGACCTTCTTCGAATGCGGTCTACCAGTACAAGTGGTCTGTTTTTAGAAGATGGTGCAGGAGTAAAGGAGTTTCCTCGTCCACGACCTCTGTACCACAAATAGCTGACTTCCTTTTTATCTTAGGCATAAGAATAAACTGGCAGTCTCGACTATTAAGGGCTATAGAAGTATGTTATCGGCAGTTTTTAGGCACAGAGGCCTGAACTTGTGCGATAACAAGGATCTTCACGATCTATTAAGATCCTTCGAGACTGTCAAAATTCCTCAACTCAGGACACCTTCTTGGAATCTGGATGTTGTCCTGAAGTTTCTTATGTCTAGTAATTTTGAACCTCTGTCTTGGCTTCCCTCAAAAAAACGTGACGAGAAAGCTGTCTTCCCTAACGGCTCTGGCGACAGCTAAGAGGATCAGTGAAGTGCAGGCTATTAGCAAACATATTGGCTTTAGGGGTCCTAATGCTGTATGCTCCCTAAATCCTTTGTTCTTAGCCAGAACGAGAATCCTTCAAACCCTTGGCCCAAATCTTTTGAAATCAAAGGTTTGTGAAATACTTGGGCAAGAGTCAGAAAGAGTCTTGTGTCCTGTCAGGGCTCTTAAGTTCTACTTAGCCAAGACCAAGAATACTAGAGGCTCATCGGACAATCTGTGGTGTTGGTGAAGAGACCTGATCTTCCCATGTCCAAGAATGCCTTAGCATTCTTTTTAAGAAGTGTTATTCGAGAGGCTCATTCCTCCTGCCTAGAAGGTGACATGAGACTTCTGAAAGTAAAAGCTCATGAAGTTAGAGCTATCGCGACCCGATGGCTTTCCAAAAGAATATGTCTCTGAATGATATTCTTGGTGCTACCTTCTGGAGAAGTAATTCAGTGTTCGCCGCATTACTTGCGGGATGTGAAGACGACATTTGAAGACTGTTCTTCGCTGGGACCGTACGTTTCCGCAGACACTATGGTGGGAGAAGAAGGCAATACTCATCCTATCCTTTAGGGGTTAGGTAGTATTTTTTAATCTTGTTGTTGTCTATTTCTGGTTGTTGGGTGGCCATTGAGGTGGGCATCCCAATTTTTTAGCCTATGCTAGGTTCTTTTACCTTAGATAGGGCGGTCAGGTGGTTGGTCGTTGCTCCTTCTCCCTCTCTGTATGGTAACATGATCTAGTCCTATTGTGGTCACGCCCCCTTGGACAGGTCATCTGGATCTCTCCAGCTTTATAGGTCCCTACCTTGCTGGAGACTCTGGATTAGCAGAAGCAGGCTTGGGTGACAGATAACCTCGAAGTCAGCTATGCTAACAGGTAAGGAACCAAGGCGTCATTCGCCTACATTTATTTGTTTCCTAAATCCTATTCTGTCTCTTCCCACCTCCTACGGTGGGATTCAGCTATATATATATCTGGCAGGTAAGTGTCATGAACAAAATGATATTTTAATGATAAAATAAGGTTTGTTCATACTTACCTGGCAGATATATATACTTTTAGTGCCCTCCCGCCTCCCCTCTTGAGACAGTGGCACTAGAAAATCTGAATAGAAAATGGGAATGGTTCCCGATTCCCGCCTCCCAGCGGCGGGAATGAGTACTAACCACCTGGCCACACTGCGTGTGCCGCGAGTTTTGAAATTCTGTCGGATTTCGGAGAAATACAGCTATATATATATCTGCCAGGTAAGTATGAACAAACCTTATTTTATCATTAAAATATCATTTTCTCTGAATTTGCATGGTTTTGTCTATCAGACATTATGCCAAAGAATTTAACTAATGGTTACTTTGCAAGGACAAATAATTATTTTATATTTAAATTTCTGAGATATATATTTGAGTATTCACAAAATTTTTCTAGACACTTGTTAGTTTGGTGTACTAATTTGTTGTTCTTGTGGAAATGCTACCCATTACTGTATTCCTCAGCGTGATCTGGAATCAGTTGCTGAACTTGGTAACAAGATTGTTGACTGATGATTAAGGGTGGGTGACTCAGTAACAAGATAGTTAACAAGATAGTTAACTGGTGATTAAGGGGTGACTCAATAACAGGATAGTTAAGTGGTGATTAATGGGGTGACCCAATAACAAGATAGTTAACTGGTGATAAAGCAGTTGAGGGGGGACTTAGTAACAAGATAGTTAACTGGTGATTACAGGGGGTGACTCACAAAGCACTTTGAATTGTGTGCTTTTTTTTATCAATGAAATAAAAAAAACATGCACTGTGACGTTTTAATGGGCGTAAATGTCTCCTCTGCTGGCGATTGATCCACACCGTTACTCTGCAGCCTGTAGAAATCGGCTCTGTAGTCCTGTATGCCCCTGTAGGGAGTATGTGAAGTGGCCCCCTTTGTAGGAAGAAAGGTTTAGCAGTAAGAGGAAGAGGGGTAAAAAGCATTTTGTAGCTTCCATGGAAGCAAACACAATCCCCCCCCCACCAGGGGCATTGCTGAATCCTTTTGATTCCCTCCTCCCTGCTCCTCCCACCCATCCATACCTCTCCCTGCTCCTATCCATGTACAGGTGTTACTACTTTCTCTCAGTCTGTAGAGGGTATTTACAGAAAGGTGAATGACCCCCACTCTCTTCTTGTGACAAGTCACGTGCCCAGGCTAGACTTTTCCCTGGTGGGACGTCAACCTATGTCTGCATCTTGCCACCACCTACTCCTGCTCACTTTTTTGTTCCAAGTATGTCATCATCCATCAAGTACCTGCAATAGATGTGGCCTTCCCTTGGTATCCTGGAATGCCCATCATTTGCTCCCTCCCCAACCATTTAGCTTTGGCTAAGTCCATGGGAGCTGCTGCTGCTACTCCTGTTAAGGCGAGAGACTTCGGTTGATCCTCTTGTACGTTTTGTAGGAGATTCCCCAGTGGCAACAGCTACAGCTCATCTTTCAACAATGATGATCCTTGCCTTGACTAGTTCTCTTGCATTGGTGAAGAGTAAGACATGAACCAGGGCAAAATGAGGAACCTCCTCCTCCTCCTCTCGTAGGAAGAAATAGTAGTTCAAGAAAGGGACAGATGTTGTTCATCCACCTAAAGTGTTGAGTCTCCCATAGGTAGGGTTGACACAGGTCTCACAAAATGTGCTTGGTACACCAAGGTGACCCATGCCTTCTCAGACATGAAAACTGCTCATGACTTCTTGTCACCGTAACTTAGGATTTTCACCTTAAGTCGGAGACAAATTTTTTAGGAATATTTTTGAAAGGCGTCGTAAGATCGGATCGACTTATATCGAGACCACCCTAACTCGGTGATGGCCTTAATGAAATGTTATAGTATGCAACAAACTATGTAACTGATACTGAGAGAAAAATTGTATATATAAATTTATTAATAAAAGGAAAAAGTTCAATAATGAATAAATATGTACCCATGACAGCCTATACAGTATATTTATTATTGAGTAGACAAGCATAAGGAATATATAATAGTTTACATAAGTGCAAATTCATATTGGCTGTTGCCATTTTCAAATAAAAATTAATTTCCATATAAAGACTGAAACCTCAAAAACCAGATATGTACACCTTCTAATCCAAAATCATTGTGCAAATTACGTTATTTTAAATCATTGAAATCCTTTATAGAATGTATACTTTTACGGAGCATACTCAATTCCAAAATCCTTTAGAATGTATACTTTTACGGAACATACTCGGTTCCAGTAATGATACATTAAGATTTTATCAATATGATGAATAATAACCATTAGCAGAATTAAAATTAATAGCATTATCCTGAAAAAATACAAACAACATTATTAGTCCTGATGCCAGCAAATTTTTTGCCCAGCCAGCAATTTCTAGGCACATACTGGTGTTTGGCCAGACACCTGATCAAGCAGCAAAGGTTCACGAACCATAATGATGACAGTTCGTATGCCCCTGATGCAGTTGACTTAATCTGTTCTATCTGTTCAGTGCTTCATTCTTATTCATTCATCTTGTCCTTTCCTTTCCTTCTTTATATGCTTCACCCCCATCACTCTTGATACTTGACAAATTTTTCAGGAACAACAGCATCAGTTAATATTAAGAGCATCTTTTTTGCAAAATCTGAAAGTATATTTATTCCCATTCTTGATATCAGGATTAAACAGTGGGATTTTCTCCACAATCACTCCATTCTATAATAACTCTTGTTCAAGGTTATATACTTTTCTAGAGATGATCACAAAGCAGCAGAAATACTTTAGATCATGTGTACATAGACGTCACTTGACACTTTGCCAAAGCTGATGATGTCACTCTCCATCTAAACATAACTGCTGACTGCAGTTGCAATGTAAGTGAAACCTTTGGACCTTTAACCTGCAAGAATTGTTGACAGCATCAAGTGAAGAAATATACCACCTCAGGCTAACAATGCTTGTGAAAGTTCCTTTTAACAGCAGTTACAGTGAGGCAGTCCTTATTGTTGACGAGTGAAAAGCAAAGAAGTTTATTGAACATACCCATGAATTCAAGGATTGTCTGTAATTACTGAAGTCATTGACATCAGCAACAACAATGTAATGTCATTACTCTTAGAAAACACAATGACTGTCTTATAATTTGATATCTTTAAGATTTATTGGCATATTGAACTTAATAGGAAATAGACATACGACATAGGATTTGCATGAATCAGTCAGTATGAGCAAAACCAAAACAGTTACTCTTACAACTTTAACTTTCATAAGCTTCATGAAACTGTAATATAATTCCAACATATTTGTGACCTTGCTTTTTGATCAGCTATCTTTTTAATTGGTAATTACGTTATACTGTAATACATATCAACAGCTTATGAAAAAAAAAGTCTTACCCATGTGTAATGTGGTACGAATCTGTGAGACTGATTACTAGGAAAATACTTATCTTTAACAAACAAAGAACTTTCACTTGAAATAGCCACCATACAACAACAACAACACAACTCCAATTATTATTATTTTATTATTACTGCTATTGTTATTACTATTATTACTACAGGCAGTCCCCGGTTATCAGCTCAATATATTGTAATTTTAGTGTCGCACATTATAATTCAGTGTTGAGTGTGAAAATCTGGAGTCATCTGTAGAATTACTAGTAGACTATTAACTTTTTTCAGGGAAGTTGGAGTGGTCACCTAGGCAGAGATCGTGTTCGGTTTCCTGCATTGCTGGACTCTATAACTGTTGATACGGATTTGGCCCTAATCACGTCTTCAAATAACTTCTATGTTAATAATTCCCACTGGCAGGTAACATCAAGATATTTTATGTTAATAATAAATTACTTACAAATTTATATCTTAGCTTTTGAATACTTTGAAGGCTTGTACTCTATTATTACCTGATCCCATTAAGTTTCCATTGTAAGAGAAAAAAATTAAATCTGGTACAAAATGGGCATACTTGTGCATTCACTTAATCTAGGTCTTCATGAGTGATTTTGTTCCAAGGCTCTTATTATAAATGCCTCTGATTGGTTACTGAAGGGAACTGGGTCCAGTAGTTTTTTCTACTTTCTTTAATGCCACACAACTCTCTCTTTTAGACTTAGAAAATGTTTATGTTCCTTTGCATAGCTCACTTATTACACAGTACTGTATAGGTCAACTTCGTTTGCATCATTAGATTAAGCAAAGTTTTTACAACTTTACATAAACCAATTTTCAGATCTCAGTAGGATAAAATGTAGAGGCTCACCAATATAACGGATTAAAGCGTCCAAGCCTACACCTTTATAAAAGAAACTCTGATGTATTATTGTATATATATATATACATGAATGCATGTTTTTGCTATAAAGTATATTTATACCCTGTACCCCTTAAACTAAAATGCTTATAACTGCCTATTTTAACAGTTCACTGCTTAAATTAATAGTTCAAACAAAAATACCTTAAATTATCTTACTAAAGCAATTTAATATCATTTCAAACAAAAATACACCACAAACTATCATTCCAAAACACCCAGAGTCATCTTACATTACCCTCCTACAACTGTTACTCTTAAGTTTATAAACCAACAAAACACTTCTTATAACAATGATTTACTAATTTTAATATTGATATTAATGTAAACACAGCAAAATATCCATATAGTATAAATTAAATAAATCTGTCTTACAAAAGTGTGACAACTAATCAAGTTACCCCTGTATACTTAAGCATAGCCGTTTTCTCTCGTAGTAGACGTCATTCTGTTTTCATTTTTGCTATAAAGGGTCTTTTTATACAAACAAACAGTGCCCATAAAGTAAGATCAACCCTTTAACGCCGACTGGACGTATTTTACGTTGACGAAAATTGTCTGTCGGGTGCCAAGTGGACGTAAAATACGTCGACTACAAAAAGTTTTTTAAATATTCCCGGAAAAATACTTATAGGCCTAGTTTGCGAAAAATTTTAAATCACGCGCCTTGAGGGATGCTGCTGTTGATCCAGCTGCGCATGCGCGAATTTCTTTCTTCTCCCACTAGAAAGCATCAGCGACTCATCTCAGAAATTCTTTCGTCACTTTGTCGTAATTTTTGCACCGTTTTATATTAGCTGTTACATAAAGTTTTATATATGAAAATGTGCGCAATTTCATGTAGAATACAGTATAAAACAACCCATGGTTGTAGCTTTCATAAGTTTTGAAATATTTTCATATAAATCACGATAAGTGCCAAAATTTCAACCTTCTGTCAACTTTGACTCGACCTGAAATGGTCGAAAAATGCAATTAAAGCTAAAACTCTTACATTCTAGTAATATTCAAACATTTACCTTCATTTTGCAACAAATTGGAAGTCTCTAGCACAATATTTTGATGTATGGTGAATTTTTTAAAAAACTTTTTCCTTACGTTCTCTTGCACTAACTCTGCCGAAAATCTCAGAAATTCTTTAGTCACTTTGTCGTAATGTTTGCACCGTTTTATATTAGCCATTACATAAAGTTTTATATATGAAAATGTGTGCAATTTCATGGAGAATACAACTAAAAATAACTCATGGTTGTAGCTTTTATCAGTTTTGAAATATTTTCATATAAATCATCAATGTGCCAAAATTTCAACTTCTTCGGTCAACTTTGACTCGACCGAAATGGTTGAAAAAATGCAATTGTAAGCTAAAACTCTTACATTCTAGTAATATTCAATCATTTACCTTCATTTTGCAACAAATTGGAAGTCTCTAGCACAATATTTCGATTTATGGTGAATTTTTGAAAAAACTTTTTTTACATCCATACGTTATTTAATTCATGCATCATTTTGTGATAATATTTTCTCTGTGTTCCTTTGATTGTTTTACAATTGGTTATATACCAAAATCATCACAATGTAGCGTACAATACAACGAAAAAAAAATAACTCATTAGCTTTAACCGTTTTGCTCACAGCGCGATTTGTATACTATTATATATGAAAAAAATTTTTTTGCACTGTCATATATTCCAGTATTTATATATGATAATGATATTTTTTCATTTCTGATGGTTGCGTACTAAACTTCAGGCAATGACAAAAAAAAGGAGCCAAAAATGAACTCTTAATCTTAAAAACTAAGCATGCTGTGATTTTTTGAAAAAAACTCTTTCGCTTCGGCGCTAACTCTCAAACTGCACCGGCATACAGGGAGACGCCTTTGTAAATAGAGGCTAGGCATTTAAGGGTTAAAGCCTTGTTATTAATATAAACTTCAGGACAGTAAAAGCTTTATCATAATTTTTAGAGTTGACAGCAGTGTAACTTGATAAAGAAACAGTAAGAATAAAAAAATTTTGCCTAACCGTACAATAAACATGGAAAATATTTGAGTAAAATAATAAATAAAAATGAATGAAATTAGCCTAGGCCTAGGCTATTTTGTAGTGGCTGTACTGACTTTGAAAGTGGCAGGCAAAGGACAAATTCCCAGCATTCCTTTTGGCGCTTATTTGAAAAAACAGTTTGGTGCTCGATCTGGATGCGAAAACCCTCAAATCAGTATTTCCATTTCGCATGGATATTTCTGGAAGTACGATATACCACAGTCCGTTATGTCGGTGAGCTGCTGTAATTAGTGAAACCAGTATAAGTCACAGAATAAATCCATCTTTACTCATCAGTTTTTGCAACAATTATGGAGTCAAGCTAAAGTAAACTTTTTATATAAGTTACTTACCAAGTAATTACATTGCTCTTACAGTAAACCCCCGTATTCACGGTCTCATTATTCGGACTCACATATTCATGGGTTTCTCTTTGGAACGTATCTACCCATTATTCTCAGAAAATTCGCCCATTCGCGGTATTGTTCACTGAGAAATATTCACTGATTACTATATTTTTATATTTTCATGACTAAATGCACTTTTTGTGATAAAACTATTAAAATACTCAGGTATAAGCATTTTTAGAAGTTTTTTTTGTGTTTAAACTATCAAAATAGGCAGTTCAAAGTGTTTTTAGAGGGGTTTTAAGTATTCGCAGATTTTAGCTATTCATTATAATACCGGTGGCGATCACGCATGTTTATCGGCGTAAAAGTAGGGTTTATTGTAGTTCCTACTTTCGCAGCAGCTTAAGTTTTTTAAAATTTCGCAGTAGCACTCATATTGTTTTGGTGTAGGTAACAGACCCCGCCCACTTTCAGGGAAGAATAGGTACAACCAGCTCAGGTATTCAATTTGTTCCTGCCGCTCATCGACTGAACATCGTTCGCTGGGTAGCTTTTGTCTTGGTTTGTTCACCAGTTGTTTGTGGACATCGCCGAATTGGTGAAGCACATTGTATTTTTTTCTTGATAGTGCTAATCAGCTTTTTCCTTAATTGTGACTGGATATGTCAGACTTGAGTTCTCATAGTATTAGGTATTGCAGCAAGGGCTGCAAGACAAGTTGACATCTGCTAGGTATGACACATACTATCTGCACTTCTTGTAGAGGGCAAAATTGTTCTCTTGACATTAACTGGGACAAGTATAAGGAGTGGCATCAGGGGAAATGGAAGACTTTAAATTCTCGTTAAGCAAGGCTTCAAAGAGACAGAGAGAGAAAAGCAGCTGCTAAAGCCCAAGTTAGTTTGTACAGACAACCCCCCGTATTCGCGGGGGATGTGTACCACACCCCCCCCGAATAGCTAAAATCCGCGAATACTTAAAACCCCTCAAAAAACACTTAGAACTGCCCATTTTTATAGTTTAAACACAAGAAAAACCCTGTAAAAATGCTTACAACTGAGTATTTTAATAGTTTTATCACAAAAATTGCATTTATTCATGAAAATTATATGAAAATACAGTAATTAGTGAATATTTCTCAGTGAAAAATACCGCGAATGGGCGAATTTTCCACAAATAATGGTTAGATATGTTCTACAGAGAAACCCGCGAATACGTGAGTCCGTGAATCATGAGAACGCGAATACAGGGGGTTTACTGTAGCATTCTCAAGAGGTGTTTGTCCTCTCGACTCCTATGACAGCTTTTTGCCCTATTCCAAGTCTTCTATCTTTACCTGTAACTCCTTTACCTGGCTCCTTACCTTCCAAGCTGAGTGCCTTAGCCAGCCTTGAAGGCCGAGAAGGTAAGAAGTTTAGTGTTATGGTAGATGCCATAACCCAATTGGGCACTTCCGTTAAGATATTGATGGATCAGTTGAGTGCAAAAATTGTTAGTTCAAATGTCGGGTCAGTAGAGGTGACTACAGGCAGTCCCCGGTTTACGACGGGGGTTCTGTTCTGACGACGCGTCGTAAGCCGAAAATCGTCGTAAACCGGAAAAATCGTCGAAAATCGTAAGAAAACCTTACTTTTAATCCTTTGAGTATCCTTTGGGTATCTTGAAAATGACATAACCTGCATTTTTATTGAGTCTTTCATGAAAAACCCTCCAAAATTTTACCATTCTACTGTTTTGAAGAGAGAGAGAGAGACTCACCACTTATCTACCAGAAAAAGACATGGAATTTTACAGAACTACATTGCTCTCCCATTTTTACATTAAGTATCATCCTACATCAAATATAGCTTAAATTATTATCCTGTTACTACTGTATTAATCTTTGAAATTATATTAATATCTTTTCAAAGTCATCTTAAACACTAGTACCCTTTTCCAGCCAGAGAGAGAGAGAGAGAGAATGAATTACCACTACAACTTACATTCAGCCATTCTTGTGCTGGCACGAGAGAGAGAGTTTATCTCTTTAATCTCTCGAGGAATGTTAATCCATTTCTCTTTACTGCGACTGACAACAAAAAATTGTTTTTTTCTTTGTCTTCCAAACATGTAGGCTACCAGTACTTTTACCAAGCACTTTTAAAGCACCATGACCACACACACACCCACACACACACACACGCAGTGTGCATAGGTAAAGAGACTTAAATTAGCAGTATCTTTTCCTGTGAGAGTGAAGGGCTGAACTTAGTATCGATTTATATCTATCCATTTCTCATTCTACCTTTTGGAGAGAGAGAGAGAGAGAGAGAGTGAAACTGATCTTCTGCCCTTAGTCTGCTTTGAAAATGCATAAATGTTGTAATTTCAGTATACTGTATTATTATTATTTAATCTTATTAATATTTGAAAGTTAGCTCTTATTAGGTAAGTCATTTATATATCATACAAATGTAGTTAGTCGTCATCTCCCACAAATTTGTTAGAAAAATCTTATCCAGTCATTCTCTCTCTCATGTAGGTGAGAGAGAGAAAAAAATACTACGCACCCTCTTTATAGTGTATGCAAAGCCCGTGAGGTACAAGCTTTGTGATTGGTTAAAATCCCACCCTTCCTGCCAATAGCATGTCGTCAAGGAGGCGGGAAGGAGATGAGGGGTTGTTACAAGTTGTTATTGGCTACTGTCAGTCCTGCCAGCCAATAGCGTATCGTCATGGAGAGAAGGGGTTGCTCTGAGCTCTGTTGTGGCTACTTCTAATCCCCTGAGCCGGTATCGTCATCCCAAGCCTACAAAAAAAGCAAAAAAAAAAATTGTCACACAAGCGGTGATGGGATTTTAGTATATTTTTATGTTTACGTACAGTAATCGATATTTTTGAAGGATATATGCAATACAGAGAGATATGGCGGTTGCCCGTACTTAAATCTCAAGTGAAATTATTCGTGAATTATTCGAGAACAGAGAGAGAGGTTGAATGAAGTGATTACATCGGTAAGCAGTTTTATGATTTCACGGGATTTTAATTTAACTTTTATCGATGCTTTTGCTGTGGTTACTTGATATTAATATTTTAAAATTAGTAAATAATTTTTTCATCATAAAAATGTATTTAGTCATGAAAATAAAATAAAAATCAGTAATTTAGTGAATATTGCTCTATGAAAAAATCCACGAATGTAAATTTTCTTCCGTTGTATGCGTTGGACACCGAGTCATCCCAAATATTACCGTCGATAATCATAAGAAAACTTTAATTTTATTCCTTAGGATGTCATGAAAACAACGAGTCCTGCATTTTATATTGAGTTTTCACAATAAAAACCCTCCAGATATTGACCATTCTGCTGTTTTGGATGCATAGCCTATCTCTTCCGATGGTCGTCGGACTGGCGTCGTCCGAAATACTGTCGAAAATCGTAAGAAAACCTTACTTTTAATCCTTTGGGTGTCTTGTTCTTGAGTCCTGCATTTATATTGAGTTTCTCATAATAAAAACCCTACAAATATTGACCATTCTGCTGTTTTGGATGCATATTTCTTCTGATCGTCGTCGGATTGGCATCGCCGAAATACCGTCGAAAATCGTTGGAAACCTTATTCTTAATCCTTTGGTTGTCTTGAAAACAATAGAATCCTGCATTTCTGAGTCCAGCCCCGTGTCAGCCTGTGAAATTCCATACTAA
Organism: Macrobrachium rosenbergii; assembly: GCF_040412425.1. Classification (NCBI taxonomy): domain Eukaryota; kingdom Metazoa; phylum Arthropoda; class Malacostraca; order Decapoda; family Palaemonidae; genus Macrobrachium; species Macrobrachium rosenbergii. Next base: position 36,420,477 of record NC_089777.1, read on the forward strand.
CACGAATTTCTAGGTATAAAATGCTAGATATACCAGAGAAAAAGAGCTTTCAGGAATGCTGAGGTTACTACCCCAGATCAACGTCTTCCTAAGGAAGTATAACCAAGGGTGAGTGAAAGGATCACAACCACAGAGCTACACTCGATAGATATCCCCATGTCAAAACTCCTCGAAGAGAGAGCGGTGAGCCGTTACAGCCCCCACACACAGGCGTCCGCCAGGCCAGCGACACCAGCGCCACCTACATCATTCCATTTTCTAGCACGTGATCATCATCACCAGGATTTTTGTGCTTGTGTTATTTTTGGGTGTTTTCCTGCTTTTCGCCATGTCTTCTAGCAGTTTCACCATCTCTAAGTTAAGTACCATCTTATTGTGGGGTTTTTCGATAAGTTTGGCTGCATCAGTCCATATTTCACAATTATGAGATTGTTGTTATGGCGCCACGCGCCCCTAGCCAGCCATGTCGACCGTGGGTTACCCCTTCAGTCTTTTCTGTCGGGTTGTCTCTTTGTCGTTATATTACTTATCTTTTCCCCCGGATCTCTTCCTGGCGGTGTTTCTTGGGTGGGGGTTTTATTGGAGTTTTGTTTAATTTACTGACCCCCATAGCGAGTCCCCTATAGGGTTCCGTCATACCCCTTAGGTCTCCCCCTCCAGGATGAGTTCCCAGGTTGGTCTTACTTATTTACTATTATTATTATTATATTTTTGCGTTGGTGCTATATATATTTTTGTTGCCTCTTGGTAGCGTCAGCTCAATGTCTGGCCGCTCCTCCGGAGTTAGGCTACGCACCTCGCATAAGCACATTATTCTTGGAATATAATTTTTATGTATATTGTGTTTATTGTGATGGTTTTTATATTATATTGTGTGTGGGTTTTTCTTCCTTGCCTTTCATATTGTTAGGCTCGTGTTGCTTCCTTGTCCTCTCGCCCTCCTCATAGGTTAGGTGTGGGGCGGATCATCGGGTTGAGGAGTTTTGTTGCTGTTTCCTCCAGTGGCCGTTTTTGGGGTGGCAGAGTGAGCCTTTGTTCTCCCCCTTCTTTTGAAGGGGTAGAGTTCATTGGGTGTGCCTCCTCTAGGCTATTTGCCTTTTGCCCCCTCCTTTTCGGTCCTGGTTGGTTCTCGGCACAGAATTTCTCTCCCTGTTATTCCCTCCCCACCCTCCTCTTACTCCTTTCCGTTAGCCTAGGCCATGCCTAAGCTCAGGCGTTTACCTAGGCTTTGTCTAGTCAGGAGTTGGGCGTTGATTCATTGGTCGCATCCCTTCCCTCAGGAGTAGGCTTGTCCTGCCAGCTCATATTATGTTTCTTGGCGTGGCGTGTGATTGCAGTCGAGCGGGTGAATTATTTTCCCTTGTCTCCTGTTTTCACCTATCTTAGCCTACTCCTCTTCCCTTCCCCACCACCCTCCCTCCCCCTCATCTCAGGCCAGCTCTTGCCTTTTCTCGTGCGGGTGGCGCTAGATGGCGTTTTCTCGAGTTGGGGACTTCCTCTGGTGGAGAGATTCGTTCCCTCCCAGAACTAGTCCCCGGCAGCGCTGTGTTTGTTTTGATGTTTCGTTTGCCACTCTCCAAGATTGAGCGGGTTTGAACATTCTTTCTTTTGTTCTCGTCCACTCTCCGTCGGGTTGCTTTGGTTGGGTTGTTGGCGCCTGCTCCGGCTTATATTATACTTGGCCTTTCAATGGCGGTCGCCTCACCCACCTTTGTTTCTCTGTTTCGAGATTGAGAGGAGAGAGAGAGAGAGAGAGAGGAGTGAGATGAGAGAGAGGATACCTCCAGTCTCGGAGGTGATTTTTTCATTATTACCATCACTTGTATCTTATATATATATTTATATTATCTGGCGGAGTGAGCTTCTCACTCCGCCACTATCATATTTTATGTGTTTTATTGAGTCGGTGCTCTACCCTGGGGTTCCGCCGTCTTTTTGCTGGCAGCCCTTGTGGTGGGTCCCTGTTGTCTCAAACCTTCCGTTCCACGGAGTATTCGGTGACCTGGAAGTATCTTGCCTCCCACTCTGTTTAAGTTATGGCTTGGTGGTCTCGTCTCTGACGAGGGTTTTCTCTCCACCAGAGCATTCCGGTGGTAAGTGGAAATACCCTGGCCTTCCAGCTTTAGGTTGCTTAGAGTGGTAGGTTCGTGTACTTTTTTACACTTACAGACTGTTCGTTGTGAGGAGCAGGGTGCACCGCTTCTCTCCAGCAACCATATGGGCATGTGGTGTGCCAGACCACGCTGGCTGTGCGGTCGGTTGGATGACCTCATTGTTTGGCACCCGACGGCTGTGAGGTTTGCTTCGCTCTGTGCGCTAGCATCCAGGACGAGTCGGTAAGATATAGCTTCTCATTTCTTACGTTCCTCATATCTGTGTAGTGCTTATATTGTTTTTGGGCTTATATTCCCGTTCAACTCTAATTGTCCGTTCTCTTACAGGCGGACAAGTCCTCCAAGAAGACTTCCCTTGAGTCTCTCCGCACCTGGGTGGCTGGGTTCGGAAGAAATGTTCCGTCGGGGAAGCCTTATGTCCTCGAGCTAAGTTGCGGGACCTGCTTTACCCAGCGCCGGGTGGCTGCTGCGGTTCCCGAAGAGTTGGCCAACCCCATCATTCAGCAGATCCGGGATGCGACCCAGCCACCCCAAGAGGACATCCTTTATGCAGAGGTGTCGGAGGATGTCGCCGCGTTAGACTTGGACCTGGAACTGATGAACACAGGCGGACCAAGTGGTAGGTAGCGAGGTAAGTGAGGTTGGGGCAGGCCCTTTTGATTCCCCATCTTCCTCTGTATCTTCCTTTTCAGGCTTTGTTAAGTCTTCCACCTTGGGTGTCAGGGCTCCATCAGCTGTCCCCAAGTTGAAGCTGAAGACTTCATGGAAGGCGAAGGGCTTTAAGTCCTCGTCTTCCAGGAAAGCATCTCCTTTCCCCGTTGAAGGCTAAGGTCCCCGTGCCTGTAGCCTCCGGGGAGCAAACCTGGAACCTCCCGGGCAAAGGCGCGAGTAAGAGGGCATCAAGACCAAGCCCTCCTCGCCAGCCTGCCTTTGACCCTGAGGCGTTTGCAAACTCGCTGTTCGAGAGGTTTCGGCTGAGGTCGAGTCTAAGCTCTCCCAAATATCTGAAGCGTCACAGCCATGATAATATACTGGTGGGAATGGCTTGGCGGAGCGAACCGCAGTATGCTATCCCTGACACGGCTGATCTCCTCCTTTCGATGTCGGGAACCCTTGGCGTTTTGCCCTCCGTGCCATTCAGCACGAAGATACATTGACTGTTGAAGGTCTTGGCACGAGGCGGTTAGAGGAACTAGAGTTTTTCCTCCCGATCTCCTGCCCCCTTACCCAGGCTTCGTTAGGCTGACGGAGGAAGCCTGGGTGCATTCGGACAAGGTCCCTAGAGAGACAGTGATCTTCCCTAGGGACCAAGCTCAGTCGGCTCTCCTGCGCACTCTTACGGAGTGGCAGGCAGAGAACACAAAGCTTACACCTTTCAAGGGCAACTACACCATGTTCGCCCTAGGTGATAAGTTGCCGACTCCATGCATAAACAAAGTGGCTCTGGCTACGGCTCGAGCATGCTTTGACGGCAACCCCTTGCCTCAATTAAGGAGACAGACTCCACATCCCTGGTATTCCCAGGGGTGAGGAGTTCTGGAGAGACGCCCGTCCACCTTTACTGTGGGAAAGCTGGACGCTTACTGTGCATCAACCCAGTTCAGCGAACAGCTTCCTAAGCTCCCGGAAGCCTTGCTGAAGGCAGAATTTGAGGCCCGGACTAGGCTAGCCGGTCCTTGAACTCCGTCTGCCTCACAGAAGCGACTGCCGTCTCCTGTGCAGATGAGCCCTTCTTCCAGGTTCTGGCTAAATCCCTGTTAGCAGGGTTTCAGACAGACCTATTGACTTTATGATGGCTAAGCTAGAATGCATGAGATTCATCTTTGCTGAAGCCACCATACGGCATGAGCCTAACAAGCTCATGAAGAGCTCTATCTGGGGCCCTAACCTCTTCCCAGAGGAAGAGGTAGCCAATGTGCTGAGTGAGGCTACTAGAGCCAATCAAAGTCTTCGCTCTCGCTGGGGTATCTCAGCTTACAAGCGTAAGACCCCAGAATCTGGCGGCCCCCAGACTAAGTCTGGTAAGCGGTTCAGGAGACACAAGAGGCCTCATCATCAGACGGTTGTTCAAGCTGTCCCGGTCTCGGCAGTCGCGCAGCCCTCCACCTCTAAAGTTCATCCCCAACAATACGTGCTGGTCCAACCAGCTCAATCCCTGCTGCACCCTCATCACGTTTGCCTCACCGGCGTACAATCCTACCTATGAGGGCCGTGGGTTCTTTCACGGCCTTAATAGGAGTGCAAGGGGAAGAGGTCGGACCCCTTACAGAGGCAAGCCCAACACCGCCCCAAGAGGTAAACCTGGACGTGGTAGAGGAAACAAACCTGCTTCCTCCCACTGAGAACAGTCAGGTAGGTGGTCGCCTTTACTGGTTCAGAGACCAGTGGTCCTTCAGCCCTTGGGCACACAGCATTGTGTCCAAAGGTCTAGGTTGGAGCTGGACCAAGGACCCCCTCCTCTGATCAGGTTTTACCAGCCACCCTCCAGAGTCCTACAGGACTATGTGGCGGAACTGCTCAACAAGCGAGCAATAAAGAAAGTAAGGCACCTCAAATTTCAAGGCAGGTTGTTCACTGTTCCGAAGAAAGACTCCGGTCAGCAAAGAGTGATTCTGGATCTGTCGCGTCTAAATCATTACATAAAATGCGACAAATTTTGCATGCTTACGGTAGCGCAGGTACGGACTCTACTTCCGTGTGGAACCGTCACCACCTCTATCGATCTTTCAGACGCTTACTATCACGTCCCGGTTGCGCGGAGCTTCTCTCCGTTCCTGGGTTTCAGACTCGGGAAACAAGCCTACTCCTTCAGGGTCATGCCTTTTCGGTCTAAATATTGCACCCAGGATATTTACAAAGCTGGCGGACATGGTAGTTCAGCAACTCCGGTCCCGAGGATATCCCTAGCAGCGTGCCTAGGCGATTGGATAATTTGGGCACCAACAGTTCTAGAATGCCGGAAGGCCACGGCCATGGTCATCAACTTCCTGGAGTCGTTAGGTTTTCAACTGAACAGAGAGAAGTCCCGCCTGACTCGGAGTCCCGGTTTCAGTGGCTGGGTCTCCAGTGGGATCTGTCCTCATTACACGTTATCCCTCCCGCCTCCCAAGCGGAAGGAGATAGCCTCCCTTACCAGGAAATTCCTGAGAGACAAAGCAGCATCCCGCCGGGCCCAAGAAAGAATCCTCGGTTCCCTTCAATTTGCCTCAGTGACGGACCTGCTCTTAAAAGCAAAATTAAAGGACATAAACAGAGTGTGGCAGAGTCAAGCCAATGTCAGACTCAGAGACAAGGTCTTCTCCATCCCCGGATTTTAAATCCAGGAGACTGCGGCCTTGGTCCACAGTCAGCGGCCTGTCCAAGACAGTCCTGCTTCAGTTCCCTCCTCCGGCGCTGGTAAATTTTCACGGATCGTCATTAACCCATTATATCCCAAGTCCTCATTTGAGGACACACATTTCAAGATTTTTTTACCTCTTTTCTCTTATCAATTTATCACATTTGAATAAATGCATGCATTATTTATTTCATCATACACCCCTTGACATTTTTTTATTAGTATTAAGAACTTTACAAGACTTTTATGAAAGTTGTACAAAAAATGTGCTCTTATCCTATCGTAAGTTCAAGTAATTTTTTCGAAGTTATTATAAGTAATATATAAATTTCCCAAAGTATAGTAAATTAATCTATCAAGCATTTTAAGTATAAATTGTGAATTATAAATCAAAGGAAGTTGTTCATTATCAACTTTGAAAATTGTGTCCTCAAATGAGGGCTGGGATGAAGCATTATTCCCGTTCAAAAGTATGCTGGACGTGAACTTACCGGCCTACCTCGTTTTTTGTCTGTTTTTTGAATCTCTGTTGTGACCACAAAGTGAGAGAATATCCATCCATGGTAAGCATTATTTTATGATTACTGAAAACTTTTCTTTAAAAAAATAACAATATTGCTAAAAGTTGTGATGAAGTGAAACAGAGAGGACAAACATCCCAGGACAATTTGAAGAAAATGAAAGAAGATTTGGATCACCTAACACCTCTGGAATTATTTGAAACAATAATGTCCCCAGATATTTATGACCACATTGTAAACTGTTCTTTTGTCAAGTTACCACAAATTACCATCGGAGAGGCATTATTGGGCAAAAGATGAAGACTTGGTTGTCTCTATTGTAAAAAAGCAATGTCTCGGAATAAATTTGGTTTGAAGAGTGTTTGCATTTCTGTGATAATGCAGATGCAGAAAATAACAGGGGATAAAGGATTCAAAGTAAAAGCCTGATTTGAAGCTTCAGAAATCACTTATTCAACATGGAGTATTTGAGGAATGCATTAGTGTTGTTGAAATGATGGTAAAATATTATGGGCATAATTCCCTGAAGCAGTTTATCCAGGTGAAACCTATTAGGTTTGGATATAAACTTTGGGAGCTTTGTGGGACCTCAGGTGTCTGTTATAATTTTGATCTTTACAAACAGGTACAATCCTCAACTAGATAAGAATGATGAAATAGCATTGGGTTCAAAGTTGTCTTGAAGATGCTTGAAGCTCAGCAGATCGAAAACTACTGTTTTTTTATAATTATTTTACTGGTTATGAATTATTAGTTCACCTACGAAATATTGGTTTTCAAGCGTTGGGAACACTCGGAGAAAATAGTTTGAATTGTACATTGAAATCAACAAATTAATGAAAAAAGAAACAAGAGGCTCATATGACTACAGGTTTGACACCAATGAAGTACAGATGGTAAAATGGCTAAATAACAAATGTGTAACTGTTGGTACTAATTACGACACTGTAGAACCCCTTGCAAAGGTCAGTGTTGGATTAAGACATCAAAGTCAAAAGGAAGCGTTCCTCAACCAAATGCAATTTTCAACTATAATTAATGTATGGGTGGTGTAGATCACCATGATTGTTTAGGGAAATATTCTGTTTCTATTCGAGGAAAGAAATGGTATTGGCCTTTATTCATTAGAATGATAGATATGGCAGTTGTGAACTCAAGGATCATTTATAAATTGCTGCACCAAGGACATGGTTTCACATCTGAGTCTACTAGATTTCAAAGGGCAATTTCTGTAGCTTATCTGAAGTTGGCTACATGGAAGGCTCAGTAGGAAGACCCTGTGGTATTACACTCACACACAAATTTTGCTGATGTTAGTTATGATGGTAAAGATCATTTTACTGAAAAGCGCAACAATCAGCAGAGGTGTATGAACAAACCATGTACAGCAAAACCAAGAACCTTTTGCTCTAAATGCAATGTGACTCTTTGTATTGAATGTTTCAGCTCTTATCATAAAAGAAAATGAGATTGTCAGGTATAACAATAAAAGAAAGTGCATTTAGTTTATGAAATTAATTTTTTTTCAGCTAGAACTTAGGTGGGAATTCATAACATTTAAGTAAGAATGACAATATGGAACTGTTTATCTTTATCTGAAAAGATAATACTTTACTTAACAAATATAAACATAAAACCTATTGTCCCAGTGTCCTCATTTGAGGACAGCTTGAAAACATGATTTTATACCCCTTTGTCCCAGCGTCCTCATTTGAGGACAGCGGCCTTGGTACCCTTAGAAATAGATTTTTCTTTCCACTTCATATGTTTTCTTGACCCTTAAATATATATTATTTAGCAAAAATTCCAGAAATTAAAAAAATACAAAAGTTGGGATTTAATGGGTTAAGCGGCTGGGGAGGGTATTCGCCAAAACAAAAAGTACAAGGAACGTGGTCTACAATGTTTCAACGGTTCCATATAAACACCTTGGAAGCTATGGCGGTATTTCTAACCTTAAAGAAAATCCGCCCCCCCAGCTGGATTCATATCAGACTGGTGTTGGACAGCGCCGTGGTAGTTCATTGCATCAACAGGGCCGGCTCCAAATCAGGTCACGTAAACCAGGTTATGGTAGCTATTTTCTTCCTGGCGAACAAGCACAGCTGGCATCTGTCAGCCACCCACCTAGCGGGGTGCGGGCGTGGTGGGATTCCCTGTCCAGGACCACTCCGTTGGAGACGGAGTGGTCTCTGGACGGGAGAGTCATTCAATTGGATTTGCCGCCGGGTTCCGGGTCTCCAAGTGGATCTGTTCACGACGGAGAGCAACTTCAAACTTCCCTGTTATGTGGCCCCGAACCTGGATCCTCAGGCGTATGCCACGGACGCAATGACCATAGACTGGAACAATTGGGAGAAGATTTACCTGTTTCCCCCAATAAACTTGCTGTTGAAAGTACTGCACAAACTCAGGTCATTCAAGGGTCAACTAGCCCTGGTAGCCCCTTATTGGCCGAAGAGCAATTGGTTCCCTCTTCTTCAGGAACTCGGGTTGCGGAGTCTTCAGATTCCCAATCCCAAACTGACCCAAACAGTACAAACCAAGACTGTGTCAGCTTCCTCAAGAATTCAGAATGCCCTAGTTTTATGGACTTTATAAAGTTCGCAGCTCAAAGGGGAGCAAACATTGACCCCGTTAACACTCTGTTTTTAGAATCAGACAAGAGAGATTCTACTCTCAGACAATATGACTCAGCAGTCAAGAAATTGGCCTCTTTTTTGAAGACATCTGAAGCCCAAACCATGACTACTAACCTAGCAGTTACCTTCTTTAGATCATTGTTTGAAAAAGGCCTTGCCCCGGCCACTATTACCACAGCTAAGTCAGCCCTGAAGAAGGTATTCTTATATGGTTTTAAAATTGACCTTACAGATTCTTACTTTTCATCTATTCCTAGAGCATGCGCTCGTCTGAGACCCGTATCGCGCCCACATTCTGTTACGTGGTTCCTCAATGATGTGCTTAAGTTAGCATCTGAGATTGACAACTCTCAATGCACTTATTTGGATCTGTTAAGGAAAACTTTATTTCTGATTAGCTTGGCTTCAGGTGCCAGAATTTCAGAGCTGTCGGCTCTCTCTGGTGATGATTTTGTTAGTTTCCTCCCGTCCGGAGAAGCCCTCCTTTCTCCTGACCATAGATTTTTAGCTAAAAATGAGGACCCTCAAGACAGGTGGTCTCCTTGGAAGGTGGTGCCCCTTCCACAGGACCAGTCCTTATGCCCAGTCTATACCTTAAAAGTCTTACCTTTTAAGAACTCCACAGTGTAAGTCGGGTCCTCTTTTTATCAGAGAGAAAGGTGGAACTCTTTCGTTAAATGCAATAAGGCAACAAATTCTGTATTTCATTAAACAAGCTAACCCGGATTCAGTCCCTAAGGTTCATGATATCCGTGCAGTAGCTACTTCCACTAATTATCAGAACTTACCAAATATACGCGATGGAAATCACCTCTAGTGTTTAAACGCCATTATTTAAAATCACTCGAAGCCCTGAAATTTTCTACAGTGGCTGTGGGGAGTGTCATTCCCCCACCTTAATTATCCTTTATCCTTCCCCCTCCCCCCTGCCCGCCTGCCTCATTTACTTCTCTGCCTGCCCTTCTGGATGATCATGCCTCACTGCCTTGCTCCTCATATTGATATTATTATTGTCTTTTTATTATCTTTTGGGGACTGTACTTTGACATGCTGTAATTTTGGATTGTCTTAGGGGTACTGGGCTGTTTTTATTTTGCTCCATGTACCCCATAAATTTTCTCGTGTTGTAGATGTCTCTCTTATGTTTAGTTATAAGTTCATATTTACTCCTTATAATCTTAAGTATTTTTGAATGTATTTTGCCTGCCATATTGTTTGGTGTATTGACTTTGTATTCTACTTTTAAGGTCGTATTACTGTATTTTCATGTTGATATTCATTTTTTCATGTGGAGAGATATTCTCATTAAATCCGTTTCCATAGCTTGTGTTGTTCTTCAGATCACCTTATGTTTCCTTGTAGTTTGCAGTCTTGGCATGATTCTCTATCACTATTTCACCGGCTGACACAGGGCTGGACTCAGAAAAGGGATTTTGACAAAGGAAAAATCTATTTCTGAGGAAGGCCCCGTGTCATCCGGTGACCCTCCCAGAAGTGGCTTCCGCTCCCCCCCTACTTGCACATGCCAAGCCTGGTGGTGGTGCTAGTCTGAAATGATGTAGGTGGCGCTGGTGTCGCCGGCCTGGCGGACGCCTGTGCGTGGGGGCTGTAACGGCTCACCGCTCTCTTCGAGGAGTTTTGACATGGGGATATCTATCGAGTGTAACTCTGTGGTTGTGATCCTTTCACTCACCCTTGGTTATACCGATGTCTTCCTTAGGGAAGACGCTCGATCTGGGGGTAGTAACCTCAGCATTCCTGAAAGCTCTTTTTCTCTGGTATATCTAGTATTTTATACCTAGAAATTCGTGTTAGTATGGAATTTCACTGGGTGACACGGGGCCTTCCTCAGAAATAGATTTTTCCTTTGTCAAAATCCCTTTTATATTGAGTTTCTCATAATAAAAACCCTCCAAATATTGACCATTCTGCTGTTTTGGATGCATATTTCTTCCGATCGTCGTCGGACTGGCTTGAAAAACAAAATCCGAAATACCATCGAAAATCGTACTGGTTTAGAAAACCTTACTTTTATTCCTTTGGGTGTCTTGAAAACAATGAATCCTGCATTTATATTGAGTTTCTCATAATAAAAACCTTCCAAATATTGACCATTCTGCTGTTTTGGATGCATATTTCTTCCGATCGTCGTCGGACTGGCGTCGTCTGAAATACCGTCGAAAATCGTAAAAAACCTTACTTTTATTCCTTTGGGTGCCTTGAAAACAATTTATCCTGCATTTACATTGGGTTTTTCAACAGAAACCCCTCCAAAATTGACCATTCTGCCATTGTGGAACCATATATCTTCCATCGGACGGGCGTTGTCACCGTCGTAAACCTGGAACATGCGTTGTAACCCAGGAAATAATTTTTTTATGAATATATTTGAAAAGCGTCGTAAACTCAGAACGTTGTAAGCCGAGAATGTCGTAAACCGGGGACTGACTGTACTCATCCTGCCGACGCTCTTAGACCTAGGTCCCTGTCAAACTCCCCTAAACCTGGGAGGAGGCAAACCGAACGTCCAAGGGAGGTTGGTGGGGTTTGCCCACGGGTAGTTGCTCCCTACACCAAACCTGTTGACAGTTCCCAGGACTCGCCGGATGACCATTGGAAAGGCGTCCGAGTGGATGTGCATGCTTTATCGTTGAGTGGTTCTGATTCCAGCGTAGATAGGAGTCACAGTCGGCACTTTTCCGACATTTCCAGACCATTGAAAAGATCGGCAGCTCCTCAACACATTCCTCTGATCCCTTGTAAGCGTTACAGAGATCTGGTTCAGAGTCCTGAACCTTCTTGTAGCTTCTGGGACCAAGAAGATGCCCGATGTCTCCCAAGTTGTTTATAACACAATGTTCATCTAAGAAGAGCTCTGATTGGGCAGTGTCAGCCAAGCGCCCGGTAGGGGTGCATTCAGTGATGGCGGAGCGCACAGTGAGGGTAGACAGCATTGCGGTTGGTCGCTGATCTGGCGCCAGGCATTCGGATGGCGTCAAGGTGGCCAGTTGTTGATACTACCGTGTGTTTCGAATGTTTGATAGCAGTCGCACTCCCAATGACGTACATTGTGGCAGTGGACTTTGAGCACCCGAGTCGAGGTGAGTGTGCTGTCTGAGCTGAGCGTTCCCACCATCGTTTGGTGCCCGATCATCATACGTCTCCTGTGAAGTCTCGCTGGACACTGTTGCCACACTTGCCCACCTCATTTGGCGCCACATCCTGACAAGCATTTAACATCTCATACTCCACTGCTCCTGATCGTCCAATGCAGCCAGTTTCAACTAGTGTCAGCGTTCCGGTTGCGCAAGACTCCTCTCTGGAACTGATTCATCGTTGTCTTGATAAATTTTGAACCTTTTAAAGAAGCCTTCGACTACACTGCAAGAACAAAAGGACTTAGCCTCTACTTCGATCTCGTCCGCAGAAGAAGATGTAGAGAAGGATCAACCAATGTTGGCTTTCGCCTCCTTATTGAACTTCTTTCTCTTCAGCTATCCAACTTTCTTCTTCCTTTCGGCCCCTTCGTCTCCGGGCTCAGCATTTATAATGTGACAACCCACAGGCTCATCTAACCTGCCGAAGATGATTCTTTCCTGTTCCTCGAAGAAAGATTGGTCTCATATTGGGGATTGGTTGGCCGATAAGAGCGACCTTGGCAAGGCCACCTTCTGCACCCCTCTTTCTCATTTGAAGAAAAGGAGATATCTCTCTTATGTCACCGTGGAAGCTCCATCCTTGGAAGTTTCTGCCTCCTCCCAAGGGGACTTTTCCGGCTTGATTGGTTCAACTTGATGTTCAGCGTTCATTTCGGCCAAGATAGGCTTTTCATCAGTGGAGTGGGCCATTTAGTGAAAGACTTATTCAAAGTCTTTGAAATATTCAGTTTCCTTGATTGGACAGTTGGAGCTTTGACAAAGAAGATTGAAGGTTGCACAGCACTAATAGACAATTTTACTGCAGACTGGCTAGGAGTTTTATCTTGTGCAGACAAGGCAGTTCGTGATGAAGAAGAGGGAGCTGGTGTGTTCGTTTGTCACCAGAGGGGTCACTCCTTCTCAGAAATCGTCTCTGTTCTTCGCCCTGTTGGACAAAGATAGTCTGTTTCCCAGGGCTATTGTGGAGCGTGTAGTCTCGGAGCTTCAGAAGAAGTCTACCCAGGACTAGCTAACGCAGTCCACTAAACGCCAAAAGCAGTTGATTCGGACACCTGCGCACCCGTTGATGTAAGAGTGGCCTCTCCTTTGCAGCAGCGGCCATTTTCTGGTGGCAGAGCAGATATCAGTCCCGACCATGTACCAAGCCCATGCGGTGCTCACAGTCATCAAGTCATCTACCAGACCCTCTTCTAGCAAGTGAGGATCCGGTCCTCCGTGTGCCGGTGATAGCAAGACTTCTCCATTTTTGGAGGAAATGGGAAGTCAAGAGTGTGGAACCATGGATGATAGAAGTTTTGAGAGAGGGGTACTCAATCCCATTCAACACAGAGCCCCCATTGGCGTCGGTGCCCATCAACTTGACAGCCTACTCCGTAGACTCACAGAAGTTTTTGGTGAAAGACGTGAACTCGAAGGGGTTTCACAACCACCTTGTCATCGTACCCAAGTCATCGGGAGGGTGGAGACCTGTCCTATACTTGAGTGCTCTGTTTTTTCATAAAGACCACAAAATTCAGAATGGAAACCAATCAGTCAGTGCTGTCCTCCATCCATCAAGGAGATTGGATGGTTACAGTAGACATGTAGGACTCATACTTACACATTCTAGTCTACCCAGAATCCAGAAAGTACTTGAGATTCGTGTTCCAGGGCAGGATCTACCAGTGTCGAGCCCAGTGTTTCGGTCTTTCAACAGCCCCACAGGTCTTCACCAGGGTTCTCGCCCAGTAGCAAAGTGACTACATTCAATAGGCATCAATATATGCCTGTATCTCGACGACTGGCTAATACGCTTCACGTCAAGAAACCGTTGCACGGAGGACTTACAGAAGACCGTCTCCCTTGTCCAGGATCTGGGCCTTCTGATCACCTTTTCCAAGTCACAACTAGTCCCGACTCAGTCAATCGTCTGTTTAGGGATGATGATCGAGTCTCATAGTTTTTGGGCTTTTCCGTGACAGAAGAATTCTTTCCTGCCTGCAGACGATTCAGAAATTTCTCGTTCTTCCTTCCTGTTGAGACAAAGAGTGGATGAGCCTCTTGGGTACTCTTTCTTCCATAGCGAAATTTGTGCCATTAGGGAGACTGCACTCCTAAAGGCCAGCTGGCGCAGGAAAACGTCTCCGGACTCATTTGTCTTCCCCATTACTCCCGAAATCAAGGAGGACCTTCAGTGGTGGCTGGGAGAAGAGAGATTCCTGGTAGGGAAGTCTTTATTCCCTCTGAACCCAAGCCTAACCTTGCTCTCAGATGCATCAGACCTAGGATGGGGAGCTCATATATAGGACTTGGAAGTTGCAGGGACCTGGTCACAAGAAGAAAGATAGCTCCACATCAATGTAAAGGAGCTGAAAGCGATATACCTGGGTCCTCAGCATTTTGCTTCGGTGACACACAACAAAATAATTGCAGTCCACTTGGACAACATGACAGCGCTGGCCTACATAAGGAACCAGGGAGGCACGCACTCTTTCTCTTTCTGCAGGGCGACCAGAGATCATCTCATCTGGGCCCAGAACAACTGTACTCGGATCGTCACCTGCATCATTCAGGGCAAGATGAACGTTTTGGCAGATGAGTTGAGTTGCCACAAACAGGTCCTACCGATGGAGTAGATGCTGAGTCCACAGATGTGCACCGACCTGTAGAAACGGTGGGGGAAGCTGTCGGTAGACACATTTGCGACGTCGAAGAACCATTGTTTTCCCCTGTATTGCTTGCCAGTTCCAGACCTTCTGGCTTAGGCAACAGATGCTGTGCTCCAGGACTGGTCCGACCTGGACATGTATGCCTTTCATCCATTCATATGGTGAGGGAAGTCATCAACAAGTTTCAAACTCACAGCAACTCATCGATGACACTAGTGGCCCCATTTTGGCCACAGAGGGAATGGTTCTCAGACCTTCTAGACCTCTTAGTGGACTTCCCAAGACTTCTCCCACAGCATTGAAGTCTTCTCAAACAACCTCATTTCCTCCATTATCATCAGGGTTTGTCCACTCTCGCTCTGACAGGCTTCAGACTGTCAGGAAGCTTGTCAGAGCGAAAGGATTTTCAAAGGCAGCTCTGAAGGCTATTGCCAACTGTAGACGACAATCTTCATCCAACATCTGCCAGACTGAGTAGTCATTGTTTCGAGACTGGTGTCGAAGACACAGTATCTCATCTTCTGAGACCACTTTAGCTCAAATAACTGATTTTTTGATATTCCTGAAGTCTTTTCAGGGACTAGCAGCTTTGACTATTAAAGGCTATAGATCCATGCTCAATTCTGACTTTAGGCACAGAGGTTTGGATCTTGCAACAAGTCAGGATCTTAGTGACTTGATTAAATCTTTCGATACTTCAAAGGAACACAGACCGCCTTCTATCACTTGGAACCTAGACGTCGTGCTTCGTTGGCTCTCAGGGCCTCCCCTCTTCACACTTCTTCCTTGAGAGACGTAACGAGTAAGACTCTCTTTTTGGTTGCTCTAGCAACAGCCAAAAGAGTTAGTGAATTACAGGCCTTGGACAAGCAGGTCAGCTTTTCACAAGGTGATGCGGTCTGCATGTTTACCCTTGGGTTTCGTGGGAAGACCGAAACCACAGCCAATCCTTGGCCCCATTTGTTCTCTATCAAGAACCTTACAGATATCCTGGGACCTACAGACCAGGAGAGAATTTTTCTGGTCAGAGCCTTAAAATGTTACCTGGAGAGAACTAAGAGCATCACAGGTTCCTCTCGCAACCTGTGGTTTTCCATAAAGAACCCATCATGTTCTGTGTCCAAGAATGCTTTATCCTTCTCTCTTAGAGAAGTGATCTCTGAATCCCACAGGGGAATTCAGGAAGAGGCCTTACTTTTGTTAAAGTTAAAGCTCATGAAGTCCGGGCAGTCACCACTTCACTTGCTTTTAAATGCAAGTTGTTCAACCCCTGTTCAGTTTGGGAAGAAGTTCAGACTTTCAAGAAATTATAACTCCATTTAGATGAATTATTATGTCTATTTAGGATCATTACAACAAAACCATTGATCTTGAGAGCTTTTCACTTCATTAATTTTATTAACTGTATATTTATGTTCTTGTCTTGCTGAAATGTATGGTGTTTTGATTTCTAATTTTTTTATTCTTTTGTATGCCATATATAATAATTTTAGAGTAAATTGGTCTGCTCTTGTTTACTTTTCAAAATTTATTTTATTTAGTCAGTTTTCATGGAATGCTGGCATTTCAGGATTGTTTGATGGATCACTTCATAGTTTTGATCAGCAAAAGTAGGACCATAGTGATTTCCATCGACAAGCAATTTGTTGGGGGGACTAGTTTTCCTCCACCCTTGACAGTTGGCAAAGCAGATGTACAACTGAACAGTTCACCTTGTTAATCCATGAGTCAGGTACACTCCAGGAATGAGGAATGTTTTGGCAGATCAGCTTAGCTACCTGGGGAGCATACCTTACTCCTTTATGAGAAAAAGGCTACTTGAGGTCTCAGAATCACTAGAGATTGATCTGCTTGTCATGACAAAACAGGGAGCTGCTACTGTTCTTTTCAGCAGTGCTAGATGCTGGACAGCATGGAGGATGCCTCCCATTACCCCTGGGACATTCCTCTACTCACTACTGAGTGACCAACCATGTGTTAACCCTTAAACGCCGACTGGACGTATCATACGTCGACTAAAATTGTCTGTTGGTGCCAAGTGGACGTACCGTACGTCGACTACAAAAAATTTCAACCTTCGGTCAACTTTGACTCGACCGAAATGGTAGAAAAACGCAATTGTAAGCTAAAACTCTTACATTCTAGTAATATTCAATCATTTACCTTCATTTTGCAACAAATTGGAAGTCTCTAGCACAATATTTCGATTTATGGTGAATTTTTGTAAAAAAACTTTTTCCTTACGCCCATGTGAGTAACTCTGCCGAAAATTTCAGAAATTCTCTCGTCATTTTGTCGTAAGTTTGGCACTGTTTATATTAGCCGTTACATAAAGTTTTATATATGAAAATGTGCGCAATTTCATGTAAAATACAGCAACATACAACGCATGGTTGTAGCTTTTATCAGTTTGGAAATATTTTCATATAAACCACGATAACTGCCAAAATTTCAACCTTCGGTCAACTTTGACTCGACCGAAATGGTAAAAAAACGCAATTGTAAGCTAAAACTCTTACATTCTAGTAATATTCAATCATTTACCTTCATTTTGCAACAAATTGGAAGTCTCCAGCACAATATTTCGATTTATGGTGAATTTTTGAAAAAAACTTTCCTTACGTCCGCGCCAGAAATTCTTTCGTCACGTCGTAATGTTTGCACAGTTTTATATTAGTCGTTACATAAAGTTTTATATATGGAAATGTGTGCAATTTCATGTAGAATACAACAGAAAATAACTCATGGTTGTAGCTTTTATCAGTTTTGAAATATTTTCATATAAATCACGATAACTGCCAAAATTTCACCCTTCGGTCAACTTTAACTCGACCGAAATGGTAAAAACGCAATTATAAGCTAAAACTCTTACATTCTAGTAATATTCAATCATGTACCTTCATTTTACAACAAACTGGAAGTCTCTAGCACAATATTTCGATTTATGGTGAATTTCTGAAAAAAACTTTTTCCTTACGTCTGCGGCGGTAACTCTGCGAACATCTCAGAAATTCTTTCGTCACATTGTCGTAATGTTTGCATCGTTTTACATTAGTCGTTACATAAACTTTTATATATGAAAATGTGCCCAATTTCATGTAGAATACAACAGAAAATAGCTCATGGTTGTAGCTTTTATCAGTTTTGAAATATTTTCACATAAATCACGATAACTGCCAAAATTTCAACCTTCGGTCAACTTCAACTCAACCGAAATGGTCGAAAAACACAATTGTAAGCTAAAACTCTTACATTCTAGTAATATTCAATCATTTACCTTCATTTTGCAATAAATTGGAAGTCTCTAGCACAATATTTCGATTTATGGTGAATTTTTGAAAAAACATTTTCCTTACGTCCCGCGGTAACTTCGGCCGAACATCTCAGAAATTCTTTCGATCACGTTGTCGTAATGTTTGCACCGTTTTATATTAGTCGTTACATAAACTTTTATATATGGAAAATGCGCAATTTCATGTACAACAGAAAATAACTCAGGGTTGTAGCTTTTATCAGTTTTGAAATATTTTCATATAAATCACGATAAATAGAAAAAATTCTACTTTCGGTCAACTTTAACTCGACCGAAATGGTCGAAAACTGCAATTGTAAGCTAAAACACTTACAGTCTAGTAATATTCAATCAATTAGCTTCATTTTTCAACAACGGAAAGTCTCTAGCACAATATTTCGATTTATGGTGAATTTTTGAAAAAAACATTTTTTATGTCCGCGTTCACTTAATTCATGCATCATTTTGTGATAATATTTTCTCTGTGTTGCTTTGATCATTTTACAATTTGTTATATACCAAAATCATCGCAATTTAGAGTACAATACAAAGAAAAAAAAATAACCCGTTAGCTTTAACCATTTTGCTCACAGCGCGATTTGTATAAAATTATATATGAAAATTTTTTTGTGCTGTCATATATTTCAATATTTATATATGATGATAATATTTTTTAATTTCTGATGGTTGCATACTAAACTTCAGGCAATGACAAAAAAAGGAGCCAAAAATGAACTCTTAATCTTAAAAACTTAGTGTGCTGTGATTTTTGAAAAAACTTTTTCCGCTTGGCGCTAACTCCCGAATGCATGGCATACGGGAGACGTTTTTTGTAAATAAAGGCTCGGCGTTTAAGGGTTAACCACTTTGGGGCTCATTTATCCAAGTAGCTCCTTTTTGCTCCCATGCTAAGAGGCTTCATACTTTGTTGGCTCTCGGTAGACTCCCAGAGTTTCCATGTGGCCCACTTCTTAACCAGGGGAAGTGGACCATATTCTATAATTGTTGATGCAGAGGGTTTCTCTGTAGTTGGAGCTTCCATTCAGTGGGTTGTGGACCTGGCAAATAATGCAGGTTTCTCATCCAGGACTTGGAGGACCAGAATCTCATTTGTGCTCATTAGTTCTCGGGTTTTGGTGTGGAAGCCCAGGACTCAATTGTTGTGATGAGATACAAGAGCTTTCATTTCCTTTCACTAGGATCTTACTAGTGTCTTAGCCTCATGCTAATACTGTATGGGCAGACACATGAAGTTGGTGTTCAGGAAGTCCCTCTTCTTTCTGGCTTTATAATTTAACAAACAAGTATTTGATGCTGCCAGCAAGTAAACAGTTGTATATTTTGGGTGAAAACTGACAAAGTCAGTGGACATAGAACCCTTGCTCAAGCTCAGGACCCAACTGCTTTGGCATTCCTGTGAAAGACTAAGTAGAATGTTACAGGACTAATTACTCCAGCTGCTCATATACATGACCAGGATAACTACATTTCCATGTTGGTTTCAACTTCCTGTCACTTTAGAGAGATGACCTTCACCTTAGGAGTGAGTCTCCTGTTTAAATGGCACTGAATTTTTTTCTGTAGGAACAAATGATAAATTTTTTAAATGATGTTTTTACCAGTTGTAGAAACCAGTGCCTTTTATCATATTTCATCTCACTTCAGCCATCCTGCATTAACCACCAGTTAACTATCCAGTTACCAAGTTTCAGTGACTAACTCTAGCTTATGGTGAAGAATATTATACATAAAAGGCTCTTGTTTGTACACTAGGTAAAATACAAATTACCCCTGACTTAATTCGTTATGCATGCTGGACTTGACCTGTCCAGTTTATCCAAATTTTGTCTAGCTCCAGTATTCACTTTTCATTTAAAACAAATCCTTTGCCTAGCCTTCTGAAAGTTAAATGTGACTGTGCTGTGGCTAAAATTCTCTGTAATAATAATGATGATATCTCAGACCAGTGCATGTAGTCCATGCTCTAATGTTACCGTTGATATTTAGATCTTTCTGTTTTTTACTGCAAGGTCTTGAAAGAGGTACTACTCCCATTAGTAGGCTGTTTCTCCTTGTTAAGGATCATAGATCATATTAAATTTAAAAATCTTATTGCAGGGCATTGTTGGACTTGCATTTTCTGCACTAGCACAACCCCAGGGTAAAGTGACACCGTGGTTTGATGGTCTAGTAGCTAAGTACAATGTAGAGAATTCTTTCACTTTTCAACTATGTGGACCTTACAAAGATAAAGGAATGTCCCGTCATCATGGAAAGTTAATTATTGGTAAGTTGATTGAGATTCTTTTTATTTTTTCTTATTTAGTCAGGGATAATGTGTATAAGAATTTAGTAATTTATGTATTATTACATTAGCTACTGTGAAAAAACCATGATCTTGGCGCTGCACTGTTATGGGGTCATTTGAATATTATGTATTACCCTTGTGCACAAAAATTTTGGGTATTCCTTTGTCAGGTATGCTCCTACTTATTATCATTGTAATCTTTGTTATTTGCCCTTGTTTTTATAATTGTTTTACATTGAGATCTGCTCATTTTTTCAGATTCTCTTTAGTCTGCTCATAAATATGAAGTTATAGTAGACTTACTCTTAACTTTTTCTTATTATGTGGCTGTAAAACAGGAGGCAGTGTTGATAAAGTGCTAATTAGAACTTTGGAATGAGCACAGAAGTGATTAGCAGAGATTGAGAACTCCACTAGAGGTCTCAAGTTTCACTTGTACTATATCATTCTGCAGCATATGTTCATAACAGCAACATTGGTGTGTTAAGTTCTTTTCATTCTCTTACTTTCATCCTACCAATTTCCATATCATCAGTACCTGTATATAGGGATATTTTATTTTGCGTTAGTATGCTTGAGGGAGGAATATATTGGTAAGTGCAGTTTTTCATTTATTTGCTTTTATTTATAAGTAGGAAGTGGTTGTGAATGTTAACCTGTTACATGTCACCAACGGCATATCTCAGTTGCCTGCATCCCCTATCACACCGCCTTCAACAGAGCAACACGTTTACCCTATTTCAAGGCTGATGCCACATTGGTCAAGCTCATAAATATACTTTACTCTTATACAAATTGTAGGAACATCTTTTGGTAACAATATGAGCTAAATCAGGGGTAAATGGCAACTTTTTTTGTAACAGAAAGACAGTCTGACAGAGGACATGGACCTTGTGCCTTCTGCTACACTTCAAGCATTCATTGATAAACAACTGATTTCTTTTTGTTTTGATCCCATTTATCCCCCATAATGAGCATCCCAAAGCAAAAGAAAAATCTTTTGCCTGAAGAGATATGATCACTGCTTGTTGCAGAGAATGATGATGACTACGAGACTTAGTGTAGCAGCTCAGAAGCCTCTAACATGACATAAGATTTACCTGATTCTGAATAAAACCATAATATAGATTCAAGTATTGCACTGCCAAGTGACTATACAGTAACCGATAAGGAGAGGAGTCCCTTTACTTTTCGTTCACCCAAAGGTGTGAAGTTTATTGTTCAGTATAAGGGAAACCCCATGGAGGTTTTTTAGAGTTTTTTTTTATGATGAAGCCATGGGGCATATTGTAGTAGTAACAGGCAGATTTTCCAACCAGTTTCTAGCTGAGTATATAGAAAATTTGCCTACAATATCACATGCACTAAAATGTTGACACAAATATAAATGAGATGAAACCATTCATTGCTCTACTGGCTCAATGTTTCAGGGAATGTCATATGAAAGAAAAATTTTTTTCCCCTTTTATGTTTCATCCTTGTAATCTTTAGGATATAAAAATGCAAAATAAATTCTTTCAACTTCTCTTATTCTACATTATTTATCCTTGTATGTTTATACAAAAAAAATATCATTGAAAAAAAAAAGAGCATAGAAAAGCTTGAAAATTAGCATAGACCAAATGACCGCTCTGCAAGCGAGAAAATGTGATGATACAGGAGTGGCCATGTCTCTCATAAGTGACGCTTAACAGGTTAAGTACAGTAATTGTGTTTACTCAGTAGATATTTCTCAGTTCTTTTATAATTACTGTATAAAGTACAAATTATATGTAATTCTGTATGAATTTCAAGTATAATATTTACTCTTGTTAATGATACACACTACCAAAAAATGTGATAATACTAGTGTTACTATTGTTGTTCATTTTTTATAAGATTCCCTAGGGTTTTCAATCAATATGTCTTTATATTCTGTTTTGTCTAAACTTATGAGATCATGTTTTCACCCTTATTGTGTTGATTATGTTCTCGAACATATAGTGTATAATTTTATTAGGTAAATCTTGTGATTTTTCATTTGTTATTGTTATATGCAAGGCAACTTGCATCTTCTGATTGGGTCGTTCCCAATTTTAACACCAGTTGAGGCATTTCACAAGTGCAGTTATCCTAAATTTTAGAAAACAGCAAGGCTGTACACTAAAACCACGATGGATCTAAGGCAAGATTGTTTTATCAGAAAGTTTATCTGCCAAATTTGTCTAATTTCATCCTTAATAAACCACTTTTGATTCATCACAATACTGTATCATTAATTGTTAAATATGGAAAGGAAAGCATGGGAAGTAAATTGTAAATATAAAATAATAGTAAATATAAAGCCAAGCACCTAAAATAGTATAAATTTATTAAAGTTAAACAAAACACAGTACTGTATACTCATTCTTTGCTGCAGCATAGCAAATATAAAAGGTTAATAGAAAAAGATTGATGCAAACAGAAACTCACTCTAGACCGATATCTGAGTACTCTAAGGTGAAAGAGTGAGGATGGTGATAAGACAAACTTGAGGATGTACATGGCTTTTGAGCAGTGAGACTACCTTATGATATCTGACATAAAAGTATGGGATCCATATGTAATTAATAGTTGTTCCTACACAAATACAAACATCAGTCTGCCCACCAAGTCGGTGCACATTCAGTTCTACGCAGTTTTCTTCTGGCCACCATCTCATTTAGACATGCATTTCCTTTCTCCAACCTGTCGTTCAACTTTTCTCTTCTGTGTTTGAACATATATGTTTATATGATATATTGTTTTTTATACTTTGTGTATGTTGATACTGAAACATTTTAACATTTTTTTGTGTCTCCCTAATGATATACTGTATTTACCTATTCTTGCTTTGTAGCCATTTTGACATGTTTTAGCCTGTATAAGTTTTGGAGCCTTTTTCCTTACTGTATATATCATTTTACTTAAGTTTTGGTTGCCTTTTGTATTTACACAAACCCAATCTCCGTGGTGTTTGCTTTGTGTTTCCTTTTTTTTTTCTTCGCATATATAACTGTGGAGAGTCGTAGGGATAGTATCCAACTCCCAACTGCCAGCTGTTCTATTTTTAGACATCTCTGAACCTCGTTTTTAAGAAGTTCCCTCTTCAGTGTTCTTTTCCTCCTTGTTCTGAAATGCATATTCATGAACAAACAATGTTTTTATTACTGACTACACAATTTCTTGGAATGTTGTAATGTATATAAGTCTCTCAGATGTTTTGTAGATTGAGAAGCTTCAGACAAGGCAGGTTTTTCTTGTTTCCAGGCGAGGGCTTCATATTCAGTCATATGAGGATGATACTTTCTTAAACCTAGCAAGTTTTCCCCCTCTCCCTCAGCACAGAGGTTGATGTTGCAAGATCTTTGACAGTGTGTTTTGTCCTGACTTGCTCTCAGGACCAGTGGGAGTTCCTGTCTTGTTTCCTGCCTCGTCTTTGTCGGGGGGTGAGTCGAAGGCTCACTCCCTTTCCCCCCCCTCTCTCTCTTCATTCGTTTCGTTCCTGTGAGGATGAGGAAACTCCTGAACATTCTTTGTCCTTGTATGCTGTTCCAGCTCTTAGATCCTTTTGTGTTTCTAACAATTTTGCTTTTTCTTGGAATAGACAAGATTTCATCCCTTTGTGTTCCTTATCCTGTCCGGGAAGTTTCTTTCACTGTTGGATATCTTTTTTGGGAACAGTTCCTAGGTGCCTTTTGTCGTTGGATTTGCAGCAGAAGTCCTGCCTTCTCCTTTGTCGTTTGCATCTCCCGTCGGTGTAGCCCTCTCCCAGGTCATCTCCATCAGCTAGGAAGGATGCCCTGCCATGCTCAGCTTAACTTGTCTGTGTAACATGACATATCCGTGTCTTGCTTTTAAGGAATACCTCATTGCTCCTCCTTTTGGGAGTGAATTCTTCATAGCTGTTTGTCGTAGATGCAAGAGCTACTTCGCCCCCCAGGGTTTCTTCATCACTGGATTTGCGGTAGAAGTCGAGCCTTCTTCTTTGGCTTCGTCAGTGCAGCCTTCTTCATGTGCCTTCTCTACCCCAGCAGTTCTTTTGGGAACAGTGCCAGGTTGCAGTGTTCAGCATCCGTCGACATGACTCAGACATACATCATATGCAATGACACGTCTGTGTCTGTTTGGAAGGATTATACGTACGTGTAACGAATCACGTCTGTGTCTGTTAAGAAGGATTAAGCTTATGTGCAACGAATTGTGTCTGTGTCGGCAACGACGTTGCTGCAGTTTCCAAATGCCCATCAAACTATGTTCTCCAAGGAGAAATATGTGTTTGTGAAGTGTGACAGACATACACTTATGTGCGATGACATGTCCATGTCTGCTTGAAAGGATTTTATGTATGTGCAACAAATCATGACTGTGTTGGCTTTGAAGGAATTATACATAACACGTCTTTGTCTGCTTGGAAGGAATAATACTTACGTGCAACTTGACCAATAACAACTCTCCTTGGTTGTTTTCATGGATATCATATTTTTTATTTTGTTTTCCCATCTATAAAAGTAGGCTTGGAGCCTCTCCTACTTAGACAGTCCCTAAGGAAAAAGAACATGGCCCTATGATTCACGTGTCCGTAGACCTGGGATAGGCAAAAGTAAGATGTGTCATTATACATTAATCGTCTTGGTTTATTCATTGTATAATATGGCATGCCTGTAACATATGGATGAAGTTGAAGTATGCTGATTGTCTCTAAATGGAATTCCTCCAAGAGTCAGCATGTTGCTTCTTCTTTCTGGTATGTTTCCGCATTCGTAACATTACGGATGTAATTTAGACTACAATGGATTGTTCTTCCCGGAACGGAGTCGCTCTTCTAGAACGGTCTTCCCTTCCTTTCACGTTTGCGGGTTTTGAGGAGTGGATGTTGTCTCAGGATGGCGTGTCCTGGAACAGACCACTGACCACGTTCACGGGAAGGTTTGGGAAGAGAAAGGGATGGCCTACAGCTGTACCACGTTGAAGCACCGATTCCTGTCCTATCACCGCCTTGTTCAATTCTATGGACATCTAGAAAGGTGAAAACCCATGTTCAAGTGCATCAACAGCATGTCTGTGCAATGGCTTTCGCTCACATACGTGTTTTAGCTTGATCATCTGGTAACGGCCAACAGACATTACCATACCATTTATATACGAGCGAATGGGATTGTTCTACCAGCTGTTATGACCTTCATCAGTCGTTTTCATTGATATTATCCAACGTCCGTTTCAATAATGCCTACAACCGAATGAATGAGTTCATCGTATCAGACTCCTACAGCCGTCATTGCGCAAATTGACGGTCTTTTCATGCCACATTGAAAATCACTTCTCATCTGGTATGCGAAGTTTAGCAATGATTGTGTCTGGTCAGTACTTGGATAGGTGACCTCCTGGATCACCTGATTCTGTTGACATCTTGGAAATGTCTTTCGCATCCATGATTCAAGTCTTGGTCGTACAACTTCTTGTCATTCTGCCTGATTTGTCAGGAGATAAACAGCATATGAGCATTCCGTTTCTAGGACCCTAAAGGCTTCCAATTGCCTGAAGGCCTTTTGTGTTACCACTTACGACTTCACCTCCAAACTAAGTTCTGACAACTTGTTTTGGGTTCCTACTCAGCCAAAAAAAGTGGTGTCTAGGAGCTCCATTTCTTTTGACTTTATGAGTTTAAACTCCCCTTATGAGAAGTGGAAGATGTGGGAGTTATCAGTTGATCCGCAACCCAAGAGGGAGAGAATGTTATGTGGATCTTAAGACAGTTTCAGGAGTCTCAGTGTCCGAGTAGGCACTCCTTTGATAGCAATGGCACCAAGGTAGTGCCGTGGTTACACTATCCTCCTCCAGAGATTTTTCATTCTTTGAAATATTGACCAGGGCGGCAGGCTCCTACATTTCCTTTCTTGGATCTTGAGTACATTTCTTTTTAGACTTAAGAGTGCCAAGTGTCCTTTCATCTATTCTATTGCAGTGCAGGTACACAAGTAGACAGTAGGACATTCAGTACAGTGGCCAACCGGACACATCCCAAGCAAGATAGATGTAATTACAAACCATTCATTTGCTAAAAGTCAGGAGACAAGGACAGTAGATCTTGGCACCTTGACATGGAAATTCATTCAGCCTCTGAAGAAACTTGATCATAGTCCTTCTTTTCTCGACTCACTGGTGAAGTTGGCGCTGTTCTGCTGTTTCTTCTTGCACCCTTGAACAAAGCAAGACATCTTTGGTATCCATTTACATATTTATGCCTTTCGCCGTTCTGCATGTTTCAAAGGTGATCGGTGAGATTGATCATTCCACTTCTGTGGTCCTGTGGTTCCAATGATAGTGTGATGTCTATGTTACCACCCTAAATACTAGACTTCCAGCCTAATGCCAACAACTCATTCGTTAGTTTCGAGTTGGCCAAGAAACGGTGTCCAAATGGTCATTTCTCCAACTAATGAGATGATAAAACGAGCGTACCCTGCAACTTCCAGGTCCCCATCAGTACGTTTCGGGCCAGATCTTTTGAGGCCAGGGCCATCAGTCTGTCCATCACATTCAGGAAGAACCTAGGATGAAATGTAATTGTGCAGATCACGTTCATCTCCTTTTACCTTAGGACATTGCCCATAGGTCCTTGACACCTTTTCCTTGGGTCCTATGGTGGATGCTCAACAAGTCATGTAGTTCACCCAGCTCTTGAGGTCAGGTTGCATCTTGTCTAAGGTGTGTGGCTTCAAGGAGGTGTGTGTGGAACTGGCCGCCTCACTTTCTCCTGTCTTCCTTCCTCTCCCAATGGGCAGAGGAACAGTGAACAAGCTGTCACGTGCTGGACGGGCATGCATGAAGGTGATCTAGATGACTGAGTATCCTGTGTATAATCTAGCATCATTTGGATTAGCAGATGCAAATCCTTCCTTCTCTCTAGCAAGGGGAGAGGGAGATTGACTATGAGCAAACCTGTTGGTTATTCTTAGCTTTATAGTCTCCTACACTGTAGGTTCATCCAAACCTTTTCAGATCAAGGATATTACAGTCTTTTAATTTGAAATGCTCAGAAGTTTGGGAATTGAACATCTCTCTTGTTCAATAGATCAGAGTTATGATGTCCTTCCATTGCTCTTTCATGACCAGGAAGAGAGTACCCAGGTGAGCCAAACTACCAGTCAGTTCAAAGAATTACCAGAATCCACCCTCCAAGAGTAAGATTCCCATATGTAAAGACCAAGGGTTTGTATTTGTGTAGGAACAAATGACAAATTTTTTAAGTAATTTGTATTTTTCCTAACATACAAACCTGACGTCTTTACATAAAGGGCCCACCTCTCACCAACCCTCATTCTCTTTCTTGCCCTGTGCACCAACTTGATAGGTGATGCTTCTGCCCCTACCATTGGTAGCTATTACCATAACCACCTTGCAAAAATTTAACGGCTGGATTTCCAGCTCATTGAAAGTTAATCCCATATGTAAAGACCTCAGGTTTCTGTGTTAGGAAAAATACAAATTACTTTAAAAATTTTTCATGTGATGAACAAGATAAGGTTAGTAATTGATATTGTAATATTTTAATTTTGTCATCAGCACTATTGTGTTAATACAGCATTGTATTGTTTTATGATCATGCAGGATCATCATCAGATGTGTGTCCTTCTGCTACTGCAACAAGTCCAATTCGACGTGCATGGTTTTATGAAGTCTTGGTGGTAAATATGGCTGTTGGCAACAAAGTACTTGACATTCCTTGTGTTAGTTATAACACTGATAAAAGTATTGTGGACTCTGGTACTTCCAATTTTCGTCTACCCTCAGATGTAAGTGCTCAATATTTTCAGTGTGTATTTTACAATGAGTTGTGTTATCGTTAGCTTTATTGTTACAGTTTTTCCTTCCAATCTGCAGCCAACTGGTTCCAAGCCCAAGTGCAGATGTGTGAAGTCAGGGGCTCATGATCCCATATAAAAGTAATTTAGAATAGATTGACGTACGCAGTATACCAGTTTTTTTTTCCGTTATATACCTCAAACCATCAACAAAAATTATTTTTAAATATAGAGTTACAGTGAACCCCCCGTATTCGCGGGGGATGCGTACCACCCCCCACCCCCCGTGAATAGCTAAAATCTGCGAATACTTAAAACCCCTCTAAAAACACAGAACTGCCCATTTTGATAGCTTAAACCAAGAAAAACCCTGTAAAAATGCTTATACCTGAGTATTTTAATATTTTTTTCACAAAAAAGTGCATTTATTCATGAAAATACAGTAATTAGTGAATATTTCTCAGTGAAAAATACCGCGAATGGGCGAATTTTCCGCAATAAATGGCAAGATATGTTCCACAGAGAAACCCGCGAATGCATGAGTCCGCGAATGCGTGAATCCGCGAACCATGAGAACGTGAATACGGGGGTTTACTGTATTGTGTTGAATGTTAATAAAAAAAATAATTGATGGCCAACTCACACTTTACCTCTTAACATTTGCATGACTGATATCAGTATTTGTTATTCTCTATGCACACACAGTCATGTATATCTGGTTTCAATCCATTTTATTCTCTATGGTTAACTAGGTTTAGTATTGGCCTGCTTAAGCACAGGTTAGTGGTTTAAATCCCCAAAGAGGAGGTTTGTCATCCCTGTTTCCAGGCAAGATTACTTGTTTACAGTGCATACTTCACATCATTGCCATTGGACAAGATAAAATGGGTTTTGATGTAGGAAAAATCTATTTTTGGCAGTTGATGTGACTCCTCATAGGAGTTATACCCTCATGGACCCCCTAGGACTTCATAAGACAAACCAACCAATCTCAAAGAATTCTCTTCTAGTTGGTCTCAGCCTGAAAAGCGCTTATTGGCTCAGTGATAGAATATAAAGGGCTCAGGACAAGAGGCTCTATCTCCTATCCACACAATGACTGGTCCAGTTTTCTCATCCTACTCACACAGATGTGACAACAGCACATAAGTTGGCTTATCTTCCTCATTACACACCAGGTGTGTGCAAGGTAATTGTTCACCCCAGTCCCATGCCTTTTCATCAGGGAAAGTGGGTGGATTTGAGGACTCATAGCAACTATCAAAAATAGGTTTTTCCTACATCAAAACCTGTTTTTTTTAATAGCTTAACTGCTGTTCATCCTCAAAGGGTGAATAAATTGACAGGTGATGAAATAGCTTAGCTCCTAGTAAATAAATCCCAACAAACCAGATAGATTTTTTATCCTAATTATAGTCTCAGATTATCAACAATTTTCTTTATTCTTGATGCCTATTAGAGTTTGGTAATAAAAATATACTGTATGTATTCTTTGTGGTTCTGAGGTGACTTACCTAATTATGTGGGATTGATTGCACCTTTCCTGGTAATATCTCAGTGTGACCACCACTCTCATGGCAATAGTGATTCAGGAATTTTTAATCCAAGGTAAAGTCACAGGTTATCAACCATTTTCTTTATTCCAGATATCCATTAGGGTTTGGCAGTAAAGAACATGAAACACACGAAGCTATGTGTATATCCCTTGTGGTTCTACGGTAACTTACCTAATTATGTCAGATCTGGCTGGAGGATTATTGCACCCTACCTGGTTCAGGAGTACTGCCTCTAATAACCACCCTGTACATGGAGACTTCTTTGAAAGAAACATTTCTGAAGAAAGTTAACAATGTACTCACCTTTTGGATGTCATGCAACTTAGGGAAGGAGTGAGGGTCTGCCTTTTTAATGAGGGACACTAAAATAGTTCTCAACCCATGAAGAGAGAGTGGTTTGTTTGTGCTAGGGTGCAGAAAAAATGGGATCATCTGGGATGTTTGCCATGATGTAGGTAAAACCTTGATTGCTTGAATTGAGCATAAAGTTTTATCCGAAATACTGAGTTCCCTTTTTAGAAAAGGGGATTTTTCCTTTAAAAGGTTATTATTCTTGGCCTGGAATGATAGACCAGGCAACAACTACGTGTACGAATGAAGAAACATCCCCATCTGTGAGAGCCCAGTTTGCGAATTTGAGCTCCTGATACCGAAATGGTGAAGAAGACTGCCTTTTGTTGGAGCATATGAGTCGTAGTTGTGTTGGGCTCACTGAATTGAGGGGATGACAGGAGTCTAAGAACCTTATTCAGGGACCAGGTAATGGGAAGCCTTGCAGAAGCTGGCCTATGCAGTGCAAAAGAGTGGAGAAAGGAATTCACAATTTCTGTATTAGAATCATTAAATCTAAAACCTTAAGCAAGGGTTCCAACAGTGCTGCCTTGTATGCCATGATTGTTGTAATAGCAAGGCACTTGACCTCAATAGATATATAATAAAATGTAAAGCTACTTCAACAGATTTTGACTGGGCTCTCAACGTGTAGATAATCTAACTACAATTTCCAGACAGACTGGTGTGTTGGATAGATGAAGCCCATAGTTTTTGCTATAGGTACCTAACAGTCTTAGGTTAATAATCTTCATGATAGACTAGATGTTAAAAATCCACACATAAAGGTCACAGCTCAGAAAAGAGGATATGTGGACAACTTCCCCCTCCTGTTTGGGATACAACAGCAGATGGTGATGGAATCTATTCTCTTGCCCGTTGTTAAAGAAAAAGGGCCAATGACTGTTCAGCTAATTCGGGGCCAATAGTTTGTTCAAAGCCTTCAAAACCTGAGACATTGGAGGAAAGAGGTATATTCTCCTCCACTCATTCCAGTCTTGTAGGAATGCATCTCTTGTTATTGTCTGAATGTCCAGATTCAGAAACACACACACACTGAAAGGTGATGGTTCTCACATGTGGCAAACAGGTCCATTTCCGGATGTGGAAGCTTGTTGGTAATTACTGACTTGAGAGGGGCTGAGTGTGATCCCAACCTCTTGATACATGACATTGCAGTCATATTGTCTGGGACCAACCAAATGGAGGTTTCAGTTTTCTGAGATGGAAAGACAGCCAATAGCTCCAGGAAGCTGATATGACACTCCCTCAAAACAGGTGACCTTCCCGCTACCTGACACTCTTCCCATTGACCTCCCCATCCTGTCAAGGGGGCATTCATATTTATTATCACTCGTACTGACGATGGAGTCAGGTTGACTGTTTGCCAGAGACTCCTTCCAGGTCCACGGACAGAATATCTTACCAATTTCAGATGAAGGTGATCGGAAAGCCTTTTCCTGGCATGTGAGAGCCAGACTCTATGTACATCCTATAGTTACAATCTCAGGATTAGATCTACCCCTGATCCAAACTGTTACAGGCCCAAACTTCATTCCAACTGTTGTCTTGAAAAGCTGGGCTGTGCAAGAAATCTCAAATCCTTCCTTATTCTGGTTTGAGTGCTGTTGGGAAGAGACAGCCAGCCATGGAGAACATCTCAGCAAAGTTCCAGCCTCGGAAAATGTGTGCTGGATGGACGGTGGGACTTATCCTATTTATTAGGAAACCTTTTAACTGGTGTCTATCAACTACCACTCTCAGTTTTTGTCAGCACTCTTCTCTGGTGGCTCCCCAGATCCCAGATTAGCCAATCATCTTGGTAGGCCACCTGTTAAATTCCTTCCCTCCTGAGCTCCCATAAAATAAATAAGTACAGTGTATAGAGAAGTGTGTTTATTCAAACTTGACAGGTCGAGGATTGCCCTTCCTTGGAAGGAATCTTTCTTTGGGACACTGAAGAGTGGTGGCAAATCCTATTGGGCTCCACCTCTTCCTGTGCCTTTAATATGCAGACCAGGAGTTGATTTTTATTTTTCCTGGTAGGAGCATCTTCATCCACTTCAAGAAGGGTGCTGCTGCTACTGTTGTCCTTTTTTCTGTTGTTGGGGGGATCCTTTGGTAGTGACTGGAGGCTTGTATGGCTGTGATTCATTATGAGCTTTCTTAGGCTTAGGAAGGGAAACTCTCAAAAGGATTGTTTCTCAGATTCCTCTTTTCCGAGAAGAGCATATATTGTGCAGTTATGTTGTCAGGCTTGTTCAATAAGTTGTGCAACAAGAGACTTCAAAAAAGTCCCGACAGAAGGGGGAAGAATGTAATTGGGAGGTTACATTGGCGAGTGAAATGTTGGAGCCCACCAATGCTTCCTTTCAAGCTTTAATGTGACACTCCAGAAAGTCATAGAGCACTCCACAAAGGATCTGCAGAAGTGTTTTGGCTATTGAAGCGAACATTGTTCTGGAAGACCCTGGAAGCTCTTTACTAGCTACTTCCAGCATAGTAGTATATAAGTTATAATATTCAGAAGTTTGAGCCTAGTGTAAAATTCAGCCATGACTGTCCTGAATTGCTTGGTAGCCATGTCCAAAGGGAGCCTTTTCCTCTTAAAAGGAAAGACAAGCATGGCCCATTCCTTTGTAGAACTATCAGACACTGGGATGGCGGAGACAAAATGGTTTATTTCTGCTATTAGCTCTCATTTCCCAGTCACCATAAAATTCTGAAATTCTGTCTTCACATGATTTATTGTTTTGAAAATAAAGGGACAGGAGGCTGTTGTATCTTGGAGAAGGTATTGTTTTTCTAAAACTCTTGTGCTATATTTTCCATTAAACTGGAAAAAGGTTGCTTCTGTGGCTTTCTTTGCTATACTAATAGGCAGGCTAACCATCTCCTTCGACGGTGTCTGAGTTCCTGTTGAAATAGGGACCGAGTGTCATCGAGTACTTTACTGTATTGGGAAAGGCCACTCTATCCTGAAATTATCCAATCATACTTTTCCTTTTACAAATGAGGTATTTTCCATCTGGTGAAAGGATGTACACTCGGCAAGAAAAGTGAGGATACAGTTTTCACTAGATTTCGTTCATCGAATTTTAATTTTTTTCTTACAGAAAACACATAATCTCGGTAAATTTACTCTAGAATATGAAAATACAATGCAAATTATATCATATATGTTAAATCTGCAAAACAAAAACGTTCAGATACTTAAAACCACCATGGATGTCCGAAATAATCAAAATTTCTCAGATGACTTCGTTCATAGAGATCTAAAAGATAGTGTATGGATATCTCGGTGTAGTACTGTTTATCAGAATGGCAATATTTACTCTTTCCTTTATGAGCAGGCTTATTATTGCATCATCATACGAGGTAATGATAATTTATTTAATTTTTACACATTCATATCTATATTTCACAGTGTTAAAGGTCAGCTGGAATTAATGGCAGTAAATGATGTGACAGCTAGGGTAGGTTGACCAAATCTATTTAAATCTGCAAGAGCGTTCTCTATGAGCGGAGTAGTGGGATAAGACAAGTAACTGGATGTTTATGATGTGATGAAGAGTTAGAGGAATTTATTTCTGGTGATAGGATAAATTCCACAAGCTGTAACTGGATGGTTCTTAGCCACGTAAAATGTCTAATCCTTCGGGCCAGCCCTAGGAGAGCTGTTAATCAGCTCAGTGGTCTGGTAAAACTAAGCTATCTTACTCTCTCTCTCTCTCTCTCTCTCTCTCTCTCTCTCCATTGCTAAAACATACTATACAAATATAGTATCGCTCACTCTCTAAAAGAAAAAAAATTATAAAATGAGTAGCTCTACATATAGGCCTAGGCTTACACAACAACAACTCTCTCTCTCTCTCTCTCTCTCTCTCTCTCTCTCTCTCTCTCTCTCTCTCTCTCTCTCTCTCTCTATCTCTCTCTCCATTGCTAAAACATACTTTACAAGTATAGTATCGCTCAATCTCTAAATGAAAAAAATAATGAAATGAGTAGCTCTACATATAGGCCTAGGCTTACACAACAGCAACTCTCTCTCTCTCTCTCTCTCTCTCTCTCTCTCTCTCTCTCTCTCTCTCTCTCTCTCTCTCTCTCTCTCTCATCATAACAATACATTCGTTCCTTTATTGTTCCCCATGTTTTTCGTTGGACATTGCTCAAATTTAACTCTTGATTTCATTATGGAAGATCGCGTTTCCGATTACTCAAGCATTCCGTTCATTGTGGTGTCATAAATTCATTTGTGTAAGGTTAGTTGGTAGGTTATGTCGAAAAATGTTTATTTTGCTCAGAACTGTTGCTGCAAATTACAACTTGAATGAATACTGTAAAGCTTACTACTGCATTTAAGTATCAATGATTTCAGAACCGTAGAATATGATTGAAAGTTATAGGAGGTCAAGCAAAAAGCAAACACATTAAGACTGAAGCTCCTCCCCCTTCTAAAGTTGCCAGATGTTGCATTATTTAGCAATATATGTCCAAAGATTTAAAAAAATGTATCCTCAATTTCCTTGCCGAGTGTACACTGAGGCATCTTTTTTTTTTTTATTACCCTCTTCCCTTGACCTTAGTGTTTTGCTGAGAGAACCAATTTCTGCCTCTAGTTTAAAGGATGAGAAATTTTCGTACATCACACCCAGTTCCATATCCAGGACAGACCTGAATTCCTCTTGGGAATCATGCATAACATCTCTGATATGCTGATGCTTAGTAGCAAGGCTATCCTTGATACTGTTCATGATTCCCTCCAGGAATTCTGAAATTACAGCAAGTAGAATTTCTTTATCAGGGAAACCTGCATGAACTGATTGAGCCAAGGCAGTCGTATCACCACTGCCCTGCAGTATGTGTAAAGTTATGGATAAATCACTACCCTGTAGAAAGTATAGACTTCAGATGGGGTCGGATGGGCCCTATCAGGGTCCCCTTCAGTATCTGAGTGCTGCATGGGAGAGGCAAGATTCTTATCTGAGGTATCTCTCCCATGTGAAGCAGAAGACTGTTCCCTAGATGTACTGGCTTCAGAAGGGAAATTTCAGTGGCTCTTTCCACTTCATGTTGTGTATAAATGACCTCTCTCCCAAGGAAAGACTCTTAATCTGTGTCAGAGGAGTTGAAGTGGGACTTCATCTCTGTCAGAAGAGTTGAAGTGGGAGTGCCTTGAATCCACTGCTTTTTGAGTATTGACCCAAATGTAGATTCTGCTCGGAGAGGGATGGAAACACATTGCTGGAGTTCTGTCGAAATGATGTAGTCTCCTCCTTCTGTATTCCTACTGAAACCTATGACTCATAGAGACAGCTTAAAATGAGTTCTTTTGCAGTCCCTGCTTACCGGTGGCATCAGTTAACGGCATTTCGGTGTTATGGTGCTTGGCTAGCGACGTTGTTAACCAAATTTTTGGCGCCGGTAAGGGAGTTTCCACACCTGTAAGCTGTGTATCGGCATCAGTTAGTAGTTTATCAGCATCAGTAAGTGGTTCATCAGTGCTGATAACTGGTTAAGCAGTTTATCAGCGGTATTATTGGCGATTTTTGTTATCAGTGATTTTTGGTTAGCGGCACTCAGCCGGGAACGGAACCCCCACCGTTAACTGGGGACTGCCTGTACAGTAAACCCCCATATTTGCCAAGGATAAGTGCCGCATCCTCCCGCAAATAGTTAAAATCCGCGAATAGTTAACACCCCCCCCTCTAAAAATGCTTATAACTGCTTATCTTGAAAGTTCAAATACCACATGTATACCTTAAACTAGCATCCAACATCAAATATACCTTAAACTATTATCTAATTACTGTATTTTTTTTGAAATTATATTATTAATATAATTTCAAAGTCATCTTAAACATTTTACCCTAAAAAATATGTTCATACATACTTCTAACCCCTCCAGCCTATAACAGAGAGAGAGAGAGTATATAATTTTATCAGCCACTCTCCCTTTCTATCTATCCATCCATCTCTCACATTCTGAGTATCCTTTGGCATGGGAGAGAGAGAGAGAGAGAGAATTTTTTTGCCTGTCTTGAAAATTCAAATACCAAATGTATACCTTAAACCAGCATCCTACATCAAATATACTTAAACTATTATCCTGTTACTGTGTTAATCTTTGAAATGACATTAATATAATTTCAAAGTCATCTTAAACATTTTACCCTTAAAAATATATACGTACATACTTATAACCCTTCCAGCCAATAACACAGAGAGAGAGAGAGAGAGTATATTTCTATCAACCACTCTCCCTTTCTGTCTATCTATCTATCTGTCTCTCACTTTCCGAGTATCCTTCAGCATGAGAGAGAGACAGAGATTTTTCAGTATTCTTCGTAGCTTATTTTATTTTACCACCAAGTGGGCAACATTTTCTACCCTTCACAGTCAGTATGACAAGATAAATTGAAAGTTAGATTGCACCCCTCCCCTCGCTCCAAGCTTCGGAGGAGACTGGGAATCGATATGTTTTCTTTTAAAATTTTATATAATTTACTATAGAAATGCATAAATGTTGTAATTATAGCATGGAAAATATGAAAAAATTCATAACACTAACATCATGTTTATCTATAAAACTACAGTATACAAAACAAATAAACATAATATGTTACATATGCATAAAAAATCTATCTCAGTAAATGAGAGAGAGCGAGAGAGACTCTTCGGCCAGGTGCTAACCCTTTTTTTTTTATGATGACAGTTACACCTTCATCCCTCCCCCTAAGTCAGATACAGAAAAAGATCAGGGATTGAGCTAAAATCTTACTAATTCACTATATTATCCTTAATGAATTGGTGTTTTGCTGTGTTTACATTAATATTAATGTTTGAAAATTAGTAAATCATTTATTTATCATACAAAACAAATAAGCACATATTACATATGCATAAAAATTCTCTCATCTCAGTAAGAGAGAGAGAACTGAGAAAGGAAGGGAGAGAGAGAGAGAATTATTATTTTTATTATTTAATGTTGTTATTTAATCTTTTTAAACTTGATTTAATATTTGAAAATTAGTACTGTCAATCATTATTTTATCATAAAATGTATATGTACATACAGTACAGTATTTAGTCTTGAAAATAATATGGAAAATACTGAATATTGCTCTATGAAAAAATCCGTGAATGGGTGAGTTTTTCAGCAAATAATTTATAGATAGGTTCCACAGAAAATTCCTCAAATTGTGAGAACACAAATCCAGGGTGTTTACTGTATTGTCATTATCTTAAAAAATTTATAGACAATGAGTTTCTCACAAAATTTATTTACAATCAGTATCTTGAAAATTTTAATTTTTTTGACAGAGCTCACTGTTAGAAAAAATACTTTTTGTATTCCTGTAGGAAAAAGAAGAGCATCACGACAATTTATATCAACACCTGTGAATTCACAATTGATTGAGTAATACCCATTAGAAGTGGATCCACATGAATGTATTTCCTATAACACTTGAAAAGAACTCCAATATTAAGGATAACTTGGAAACTTGCTATGTTAGTGAAGCGGGATAATGGGAAAAAAGTGCAAATGGTGATACAAGCAACAGATTTGGCATGAGAACTCTTATTATCCCCATAAATCAAAATCAATCTCTGGCCACCTCAATATTTGGCTGTTTCCAAGATGGCTGACACTTTTCCAAAATGGCAGCAATTTGCTGTACAGTATATTTCAAATATTTTCAATAAGCCTATAAAAGTTGCATACTGTCCATATAATGATTAAATTTGTATTTTGCCATTCTTACTGTCATGAAGAGATAAAGTGAACCCATCTTTCCAATATGCCACCATATGAACACCATATTTCAAAATGGCCACCAAAGATAATAAAGTAGTATCTGAGAGAAACCAATATGTTTTGTGTATCAATTAGTTTTAGCAAGTGCAGCTGCAGAATGCAGCTAAGTCCAGATAGCACTTGCACCTGCCATAGCATTCCTTTTTGCAGCCACACTTATTCAGTTCTTGGCAAGAGTTGGCAAATCTGTCTACCAGGTGCCATCAATTGACAGTTTTGGACTGGGCAAAACTGGATGACATACTAAAGACTGGCACCAAATATGCCCTTCTTGAAAGCAGCTCTCTTGCAATGCTCTCTAAGAGCTCTAGGGGAATGCAATCATAATTTGCAAAGAGGTCTTCATCAGTTTTATACAAACTGCTTCTGTCATACTGCACCTTTAACTCTTGTTGAGGTCTTCATCTTTAGCTTGGTGTTGAACTTAGTTTGGTGAAGGTGGGTGTGGCACACTGAAACACAGTCCATGTTTGCCTTGCAGACTTCTTCCCCTTTCCATGAAAGGCAAACACCGTGTCATACCCACTAAATGCATGGAAAAAGGGAAGGGCTGAGGCTTTTGGTCCCATAGCTGCTGCAATTTCATGGATGGGTTTCCACCTCACGTCTTTTCCTCTACCAAATTTAATCCATAGTTTGTCCAAACATTGATGACAAGCTTATTTCAAATGGTGCCTGTCACTTCTGAGAAGCATGATGTGCTGCCCAAGATATGGACAGCATTTTCACTCCTGTCTGACAGACTGACTTTCTCAAGCCATTCATACTCAAGAGAAAGATTCTTTGAAAGCACAACTTGTTGGTGTCCTGCACTTCCACTGGATGAAGGGAGGGGATTCTCATGTTTAAAGTGAGCAGGAGGTACATTTGTGTAATATTCAGGAAGAAAAGGTACTCTTTTTGACTTTGTTCCACTTTGGATGATTTGGGCCAAGTTTCTGTCTTCACCCTTTTCATCAGTGCTTGGATGCTGAAACAAAGATATGCCTGTCTCATGGAAGGATGTTTGTGCATTTGTGGCACTTGGATTATGGTCCAGATTGTCAACAGCACACGTTGTAAACTGCCCTTTTCTTAGTGTTGTGGGACAAACTACTACTTCCTCCTCAGCCCTTGTTACAACTGCTTCTCCTAACCCTTTAGTCAATTCCAGAACCTTATCATAGCTGATGCTGATTCCATGGTGATGGAATGTATAAACTAATTGATGCTTCCTGGTTTTTCCAAAGACCAGGAGACCAATATATATTGGAAACAGAGGTTCTCTTGACTTGGAATGTTTGGAGAATGTTGAAGATGCTGGATTCTTTTGACAGTTGAAGGGCAAAAAGTTGTGCTAAAGCTAGATTAGTAGATGTTGTTCCATATTCAAGTTGGGATTTTATATTGCCATTGTTTTGTAGCACACTTACAAATTCCAACAAACTTGGTGGCACAGATTCTCTTCTAGTGTCTGCTGTTAAGGTTCCAACAAATTCTTTCTCATGTTCAAGCATCTGTTTCCTCAATATCTTAGCTGCTTTGGCCACGATTAGTGCATCAGTGTAGTTAAATGCCGTGGCTAGGGCATCTCCCATTTTTCTTTTGTAGGCAAACCAAATTTCTCTTCCCTTTTTAAAGTTCTCCAGTTCTGGGATGCGGGCAAGTATCTTCTTTCAACCATGTTTGGTGCACAAAGGAAGCATCAACATTTAGCTGTTCCAGTCTTTGTTTGTACAAATCATAAAGTCCTACCATTGTAAAATAGCACCCATCAGCACCCATCTGCACATCTCAAGTCAACTGCTGGTCTCTTCCCCAATATTCTGGGTACATCTCAAGCTCAGACAAGAAGCATGGGAAACAGATGCTAGTAGGTTCTGGCACATCTGCTTTTACTGCAATCATAATCATCCCCAATTTTCTGGGATTCTTCAACTGCCTCTTCAACTGGCTAGGAATTTTTTGATGGGGCACATCAGTATTACATGACTCATGATATGTTACTTTGTTATTTTCAAAGGTCTGCAGAATTCCATCACCTTCATCAAGCCTTTTGGGATGAAATGGTATAGGCATTACATTTAACTTATAGAATTCAGGAATGTTTGTAGCAAGGGTAACATAGCGAGCACCAGATGCATCAACTAGTCTCACGTGTGTCCTCTTGGCACAAGCAACAAAGCTTCCAGTTAATCGTACTATCTCCCTTCAGGAAAGTGTTGACTTCCAAGATTGTCCTGCCATTGCTTTTGTTCTATAGGCCGAGGGTTTATCATTTTACCACCTATATAACATATATGCACTTTCAGATATGGGATACAACTAGGCTCAGATATGTCATAATCCTACCCCTAGCCTGATCATTCATCCAATGCTATTTAAATGATCTGTACACCATCTAGAAGACTAAAGCCCCATCTTCCTTGGCTCGGCTCTCCTGTGCTGGCACATCCTGTTAATTCAGGTGCAGCTGTATAACTTTGAAATGGGGCTAGCTAAACAGCATTTGGGAAACTAATAACAAATCTCTGCCATTAGCTAGCACTGAACCTCATGCTAAGTTTCAGCTTTGTCAACCTGTACACTGACACTACACTATTACACTTTTTACACTTTTATTTTTTTTTTTTCTAAATGAGGATGAAAATTAATTAACTGGGGATTAATTGATTTCTAATCTACAAAAAATTGAACTGTTACCCCAGGCTGAAGTTACCCTGAAATCCATGTATTACCCAACCTTTAGCCTCATATATGAGCTTAAGTACCAATTTTGGCATTTTGGCAAACATTTTTATATAGTGACAGCCATCTTGGATATTTCTATGCAGAGAAATGATGTATATACATATATAAAGGCTTGTTTTTAATATTTTAATATAAACTTGAGTGACATAGGGATTTGAATGTGATTAATCAATTAAATACCAATATTTGAATATCCACAGGACACCATTTCGAAAGCCTGTCGGCCATCTTGGAAAATGGCAAAATTTTGTGTGGCCGGAGGTTGATAATGAGACCAAGGGACAAGAAGAATATTTGAGCCAAGTTTCATGCTTGTATCACCATTTGCGCTCTTCCTCTATTTTTTTGTAGTTACCTGCTCCATTATATCACAAAATCCATTTAGTTGGATTAAAAAATACTACAAAGGAAATACTGGCTTATAGTAAACATCAAGGCTTGTAAGTCAAGCATGATTGGGAGCCAGTATCATGGCTGTGGTTCATAAACAAGAAGTAAAGCTAAGCCAGTTTACCCATTTAACCTTAAATTATCTATCATTGTTAAAAACTCATTGACTAATGAGTTTCAGTAACAAAATTGTCCAGTATTATTCCATTAATGCTAATTATCACTTTGTTGGACAGGAAAAAACAACACGGTAATTACAGCAAAGCCTAGCAATCTAATCCTAACTTCTCACATTACAGGAGACAGACTGGCTCCCAGCTGTAACAAATTTTAAGGAAATACAGTAAACCTCTTCACTGGGTCTTAAAACTATGTACTTAGCTTCAGAATTGTTATGATGATCGACAAATGTACAGTCAAACACATTTTAGGAGCAAAATCTGGGGATTAGTGAACTATTGGACAGACTAAAGCGTAATGAGGAAGATAGACGACATACGCACTGTTGTCATATCTGTGCGAGTAGGATGAAGGGGAAACTGAGGCAGTTGCTCTGGACAGGAGATAGAGCCCTTTTGTCCTGAGTCCTATATATTCTATCACTGTGCAAACAAGCACTTTTCTGGCTGAGACCAACTATGAGAGAATTATTTGAGATTGGTTCTCTGTCTTATGGAGCCCTGGGGGAAGCATGAGAATGTAACTCCTTTGAGGATAAAGAGTGGCTAAGCTGTCAAAGTTTAATACTTCTGTTCAATGGTGGTAGGGCTGGTAGTAGGCAACCCATAGATATGGGTGCAGAAATCCTTTATGATTCCAAAATAAATGCAGTAGCATATCTGGTTCCACTTTTTATGCCTTATGTGGTGGTGTGGATAGTGTTGGCTTGGTAAATCCCAAGCCATCAGAATTGATGAAAATCAGTATGAGAGAAGCAAAATTATAATTATTAGATACCTTTTATTTCAAGTGCAATTTTGTGTACAGTATATGAAATTGAAATAAATGCTTGCAAATTGGCTACTGGACTTTTTATAATAAATATATTTTGTTTTTGGGGTGCAAGGAGCATGTCTCCATTAAACCCACTATGTATTGCTTTCAGTATCTGAACTCTTAACAATCTATCGTTGAGGAAGGTAACCAAATCGTATAAT
Source organism: Macrobrachium rosenbergii (assembly GCF_040412425.1). Taxonomy (NCBI): domain Eukaryota; kingdom Metazoa; phylum Arthropoda; class Malacostraca; order Decapoda; family Palaemonidae; genus Macrobrachium; species Macrobrachium rosenbergii. Next base: position 36,462,281 of record NC_089777.1, read on the forward strand.
GAAAGTTGCCTGTACTTTTGCTGTTTTGTATTGAAAATAAAAATGGTATCACAAAAATTTGGAAACTGAAAATCGTCTATAAGTGCCATATACAAAGAAAATAAAAGCTGTCAGGTAACTCATTATTGCATGTAGGTCAGGACTATGGATAATATATAGTGGGTTAGGACTTCAACTACAGTATTTGATTCTTAGTCTAGGCCTATATGTATTCAAGAGCTGCTTGACTTCTTTTATTTTCTTTGTACTTTGCACTTTAGTTGACTGTGTTTACTAAATGTATTATTTATTTCTAGTTTTTTATTTTATTTTACCTACACATATTTACATGTATTTGATGTGAACAACACAAAGTTATATACAGGCAGTCCCCTGTTATCGGCGCGGGTTCCATTCCCGACGGCGTGACGATAACCAAAAATTGCTGATAAGCAGAAATCAGTGACAATAGCGCTAATCCCTGGTTATCAGTGTCAGTAACTGGAGATCGGCACATATTTGGGGCAGAAAATCCAGTTATCATCATTGCTAGACAAGCACCGTAAAACCGGATCTTCGAAAACTGAGGCCACCAGTAACCGGGGACTGCCTGTATAAGAAATATTTTTATAAATAAAAAAAATTTTTGCTCTACTTACAATATTCCATATACACAACAAATATATTGACATGTATAAAGTTGAGATAAGATATAATTAAGAACAAGGACATCAGTAACATTTGGTGTAATTTATTAGCCCTTGTTTTCATTCATAGTTACCAGAAAGAGCTTAAAATATCATCTTCAGTTTTATGTGCAAGCTGCATTGTAAGTGGCATGCCCTATTAGGAGGAAATGCAAAAAATGGAAGGTAATAGAAATAAATCATGAATGTCTAACCCTGTGTGATGTGGAACTTTGAAGTTTGTTTGTTTGACTGTTATGTTGTGGAACTTTGATGTTTATATATAAGTTTAAAATAAGAATTTGTCAGATATCAATTGCTTTTTTTATATTTTGAAATGGAAGACTTTTACTCATAATTTGAGTCCATGGTTATGACCAAGTTATTCACCACATTTTACAGTAGGAATCTGAAATTTGAGGACTTATATTAAAGATAGTTTTGTAGTGTTTCAAAATTTTATATAAGTAACTTACCAAGTAATTACATTGCTATTGTTTCCACTCGTGTGGCAGCTCAAAATTTAAAAGCCGCGCTAGCACTTCTATTGTTTTTGTGTTGGCGACATTCCCACCCACTATCAGGGAACAATAGGGAACAACCAAGCAAAAGAGCTCAATTCATGTCTGCCGGCTGTCGAGCTAACTTCGATGGTTTGCAGCAGCTCTGTTTTGAATTCTCTTATTGGTCTTTTGGTTTTATTTCAGGATCTGGTGAAATATTCTTATATTTTCTTAGCTTCTATTACTGGTGTTAGCTTAGGTTTATATAACCAGCTTAGTTTTGACTTAATCGTGGTTTCATTGTGTCTGATTCCAGGTCCTCTAGTACTAGATACTGTTGGGAGGGGTGTAACACCAGGTTAACTAAATCTACTTATGACTCCCACACGATTTGTGCTAGTTGTAGGGGACATTCATGTTCAAAAGAGAATACCTTTGATGAATGAATGTGGGACCATTATCTGTGGCTGGCAAGGTACTGGAGGAAGAAGCATGGGAAGCATTCCTTCCTATCCTTGACCTCTTTGCGTTGGTGTGGGTGTTAGTCACGGGGAGCCTGCAGGTACTGTGTACCTGGAGTGCCCACCAGTTTTTAGTGGATGGGTGGTGGTTTTTATTTTTCAGTGTAGGGATAGCATTGTCTGGTTGTTGTTTTTTGGTACTGCACCCAGGGCAAGGGCACTTGTCTTAACGTTGTAAGTCATTGGACTTTTCCTTCGCTGCAAAGCCCCACTTGAAGTAGAGATATCCCATGGCTCCTATGCCACACTACTACGGGTTAGGATGAGCTCCGACCAGAGGCAGTAATCACCTGCAGTAGCTCCCTAGCCAGGTAAGGAAACAACAAGCATTGTATCAATGCTAGCAAACTTTTTCCATTTCAAATTCATTACCATTACTGAATGTTTTGGAGTAGAATGTGTCCATGTATCCCACCTCCTGTCAGTGTGGGATTCAGCAGTGTAATTACTTGGTAAGTCACTTATATAAAAATGACATATTTATAATAAAATAAAGTTTTATACTTACCAAACTTACCAAGTAATTACTGTACTTGATTGGAGCCCTCCCTCCTCCCCTCTCATGAACATAAGGGCATAAATGAATTGAGCTCATTTGCTTGGTTGTTTCCTATCATTCCCCGATTGTGGGCGGGGCTGTCGCCAACACAAAAACAATAGAAGAGCTGGCGTGACTTTTAAATTTTGAGCTGCCGCACAAGTGGATATAAAATAATGTAATTGCTCGGTAAGTATTTATAAAACTTTATTTTATATAAAAAGGCCATTTTGCTAAATAAGTCCTACTTTACAGGTTTTCAAAGTTTTGGTTGCAGAATTAAGAATGCAGACTTCAGCACTTGTTCCACCATTATCAGAAAACTTCTGGTCTGGCACTGAAGAAGTTTGTTGGCCTTTTGACAGAGAAGTAAGTTCTTTTCCAGTGAAATTTCCATTTGATGATTATGCCCCTTCCATGACCTTGAGTAGCTGAAACCTGTTGCTCCTCATATCTAGAATGATCTGTTCAGTTCAAGTCACCAGGTATTTAGTTGTTTTGTGTAACTCACAAGTATGAACTCTGTAACTCACTTAAGTATGAACTCAAAAGAAGCTTGATCCATCTACGTTCAGCTCCCCGTGCTGCTTATAGTGAGCTTTGAGCAACACACTACATGATACCAAAGGTTCTTGGTAGCTATCCTTTAGCCTCCTGCTGTATTGTTTTATGGCCATTACTTTTCATCTATTCCTTTGGTCTCTTCTCACCAATCTGGCCAACTTCAGCAATCACATCCAGTTCTCATTCAAGAACAAATTTTTTCAATGAGCCTTGTGAATATTTATAAGAGAAACTGCAGTTTTGTTAGACTACTTTATGATACATAAATACAGTACAGTAAATATAAGGCTTAGCCAAAGCCTTGCAGGCTTACAGGTATCTCTGTTCTTAAGAAAAAACACTTCAGTTTTCTACAGCCATGCCATTCAGGTCGTGGGACATCGTGCCTCCTTGCTTGTTTGTGTATGCGACCACTGAGGTGCTAAATAGGGTCAGACAATCGCTAGGCATGGGAAGTATATACTCCCTCCCCATCACAAAGGAACAGTATGAACGAAAAAGCGAAATGACTTGGAAACGTGTGAACTCTAGTGAATACAATGAACAATAGTAGGTCAGGCCAGGTCACACCACGTGACCCAGGTAGTGTTAGGAATTTGTTTTTCAGAGATGATTCAAGGACAGCCGAAGCTACGTAAATGCAGATTACTCCATATTTGAAAGCATAGGTTCGCATGTTAGGAAAAATACAAATTTCTTTTTATTTTGTATATTTGCTCCCCATATGAAAATATATAAAAATCTCCCAAACAAGTTTTTACTTCTAGTTACAAATCATTGCTTTTCGTTTTACACCCTTCCATCATCTGTACTTACTTTCAGTAACCTTGAATTGCTTGTAGTAGAAGAGCCAGAGTTCTAACAAGTTAAAGGAGGAGCTGCCTGTCGTACAAGGCAAGCTCAGTTCCATGCTTCAGAATCTAATGGGGAATTATGGTCTTTACAATGGCCTGGTCATCAACTTTAACAAATAATTAGCAGAGACTTGTATCTGTTATATATAATGATGAATATCTTCAACTCTGGAATTAATAGAACTGACCAGATTGGGTATAAATTCAGGGTTCAAAATTCCAATTAAATGTAAGCAAAAACTTTATTAGTCATTGCCTTTATATTAAACACTATATCTGGGCCCATTATCCTTAGAACTAGATACTTATATGAAATTAATTCTGAGAAAATGTTTTCATTTACAGGCCTGGGATGCATTCCCAAACATAACAGTTCATCTAGCACACAGCAATACTTCAGCGTTTCCAATTACCATTCCGCCTCAGTCTTATCTTCGTCCTGCCCCAGATGCTATGAATGACACCACTGACTGTTGGGTTCTTGGCATCGATGAATCTCAGACTGGAACTGTTTTGGGTAAGAACACACTGCGTTTGTTATACAGTTGACCCCCGCCTATTCATGATTCAAGAGTCACATCTTCACCTATTCACCAGTTTTTCTGTGGAACTTATCACCAAATTATTCACGAAAAATTTGGTATTGTGCAGATTTTTTGTTGAGAATATTCACTAATTACTGTATGTTCATGTTATTATGTTGAAATATATACATTTTTATGACAAAAATTTATTTACTAATTTTTGCATACAGTATTAATATTAAAGTAAACAGCAGACTATCAATAAAATGTATTTATTTTTCAATGCATATTAAACATTAAGGTACTGTATACAGTACTTAACGTCCCAGTACAGTACCATGCTGTAAAAAGAAAAAGGGACTGCTTCAATACTGTGAGAGAAAATGGAAGTACTTGAAAATAGGGGTAACTTGAATAACTTTCACACTTAGCTGTAAGCCATATATTTTTAATGGTAATGTTTTAAGATGACTTTGAAATTATATTAAAGTGTTTTAGATAATAGTTTAAGGTATATTCTGTGTAGGATGATAGGGAGTCGCTGAAAGTCCACGGGACCCTACTTTTGGCGCCAAAAAATTGCTATAGAAAACACGCCCTTTTTAAATAGCTCCCCATTTGCTTCATGTCGGTAATGAAAAGCGTGTTTTTGGTGGTGTTTCCCAAAGGGAAAGCAAAAGAAAAGTTAATAAAAATGGTAAGGGGGACTGTTTTGGGAACCGGGGTTTTGGGTGGGGAGAAGCAAAAGCTGGGATTTTTGGCGGCCGTAACGTAAAAAATTTCAAGTTTCTGACCCACTAGTCTGCATTCAAACGTTTGTCCTACTATTCAACAAACATAAGGTTGACCCGTTAGTCTGCATACAAACGTTTGTCCCGCTATGCAACAAACATAAGGTTGACCCGCTAGTCTGCATATAAACGTTTGTCCCACTATTCAACAAACATAAGGTTGACCCGCTAGTCTGCATACAAACGTTTGTCCCGCTATGCAACAAACATAAGGTTGACCCGCTAGTCTGCATACAAAAGGTTGTCCCGCTAGGCTACAAACATAAGGTTGACCCGCTAGTCTGCATACAAAAGGTTGCCCCGCTATGCAACAAACATAAGGTTGACCTGCTAGTCTGCATACAAAAGGTTGTCCTGCTATGCAACAAACATAAGGTTGACCCGCTAGTCTGCATACAAAAGATTGTCCCGCTAGTCTGCATACAAAAGATTGTCCCGCTATGCAACAAACATAAGGTCGACCCGCTAGTCTATACAAAAGGTATGCAACAAACCCGCTAGTCTGCATACAAAGGTTGTCCCGCTATGCAACAAACATAAGGTTGACCTGCTAGTCTGCATACAAAAGGTTGTCCCGCTAGGCTACAAACATAAGGTTGACCCGCTAGTCTGCATACAAAAGGTTGTCCCGCTAGGCTACAAACATAAGGTTGACCCGCTAGTCTCTGGGCTACAAACATAAGGTTGACCCACTAGTCTGCATACAAAAGGTTGTCCCGCTAGGCTACAAACATAAGGTTGACCCGCTAGTCTGCATACAAAAGGTTGTACAAACGCTACAAACATAAGGTTGACCCACTAGTCTGCATACAAAAGGTTGTATGCAACAAACATAAGGTTGACCTGCTAGTCTGCATACAAAAGGTTGTCCCGCTAGGCTACAAACATAAGGTTGACCCGCTAGTCTGCATACAAAAGGTTGTCCTGTGCAACAAACATAAGGTTGACCCACTAGTCTGCATAGGTTGTGCTAACAAACATAAGGTTGACCCGCTAGTCTGCATACAAAAGGTTGTCCGCTATGCAACAAACATAAGGTTGACCCGCTAGTCTAATCAAAAGGTTGTCCCACTATTCAACAAACAAAAGGTTGTAGCCTGCATACAAACGTTTGTCCCGCTATGCAACAAACATAAGGTTGACCCGCTAGTCTGCATACAAAAGGTTGTCCCACTATGCAACAAACATAAGGTTGACCCGCTAGTCTGCATACAAAAGGTTGTCCCGCTATGCAACAAACATAAGGTTGACCCGCTAGTCTGCATACAAAAGGTTGTCCCGCTAGGCTACAAACATAAGGTTGACCCGCTAGTCTGCATACAAAAGGTTGTCCTGCTATGCAACAAACATAAGGTTGACCCGCTAGTCTGCATACAAAAGGTTGTCCCACTATGCAACAAACATAAGGTTGACCCGCTAGTCTGCATACAAAAGGTTGTCCCGCTATGCAACAAACATAAGGTTGACCTGCTAGTCTGCATACAAAAGGTTGTGTACAAACATAAGGTTGACCCGCTAGTCTGCATACAAAAACAACAAACATAAGGTTGACCCTAGTCTGCATACAAAAAGGTTGTCTGCATACAAACATTTGCTAGTCCATACAAAAGGTTGTCCCGCTATGCAACAAACATAAGGTTGACCCGCTAGTCTGCATACAAAAGGTTGTCCCGCTATGCAACAAACATAAGGTTGACCCGCTAGTCTGCATACAAAAGGTTGTCCCGCTATGCAACAAACATAAGGTTGACCCGCTAGTCTGCATACAAAAGGTTTGTGCAACAAACATAAGGTTGACCTGCTAGTCTACATAGGTTGGCTGCAACAAACATAAGGTTGACCCGCTAGTCTGCATACAAACGTTTGCTGCATGCAACAAACATTTGTCCCACCATTCAACAAACATAAGGTTGACCCGCTAGTCTGCAAACAAAAGGTTGTCCCACTATGCAACAAACATAAGGTTGCTAGTCAAACATATGCAGGTTGACCTGCTAGTCTGCATACAAAAGGTTGTCCCGCTATGCAACAAACATAAGGTTGCCCCGCTAGTCTACATGCAACAAACATAAGGTTTGAGTCTGCATACAAAAGTTGCGCTATGCAACAAAAAAGGTTGACTAGTCTGCATACAAAAGTCGAGGTTGCAGCAAACAAACGCTTGACCCGCTATGTAATGCAACAAACATAAGGTTGACCCGCTAGTCTGCATACAAAAGGTTGTCCCCTATGCAACAAACATAAGGTTGACCCGCTAGTCTGCATACAAATGCAACAAACATAAGGTTGACCCGCTAGTCTGCATACATACAAAAGGCAACAAACATAAGGTTTGTCTGCCAAAGGTTGTAATGCAACAAACATAAGGTTGACCAGCTAGTCTGCATACAAAAGGTTGTCCTGCTATGCAACAAACATAAGGTTGACCCGCTAGTCTGCAACAGAAGGTTGTGTCAAACATAAGGTTGACCTGCTAGTCGCTAGGCTACAAACATAAGGCTGACCCGCTAAACTACAGCAACGAAAGTCGGGTTTCCTGCTTGCCGAAACGTAGTGTTCGCTATTTTCTGACCCGCCAAAGTACATATGTGATGCTGACCCGCTAATCTACGTACATGAAGCTGACCCACTACACTGCATGTGTGAGACTGACCCTACCTACATCAGGGCAGACGGAAAATGCTAGCCTACATAAGAAACCTTGGTTAGGCTATTCCCTACCTCCCTACCTACATTAGAATGGGCATAAATTATGTAATGGTGATTTTTTTAACACATCTGGTCTCGGATCGGGGTGGCGGAACAGCGCTGCGCACCTTATCCGCATTTTTAATGATTTTTGGCAGGCACATATGCTCTGGCAAGCGGTAATATCTGTATTCACTGTAGCCACAGGTTACAAAAACAACGGTGATTTTTTTAACATATCTGGTCTCAGATCGGGGTGGTGGAACAGCGCTGCGCGCCTTATCCTCATTTTTAATGATTCTTGGCAGGCACGTATGCTCTGGCAAGAGGTAATATCTGTATTCACTGTAGCCACAGGTTACAAAAAACAACTGCACACTAGGGTCAGTTCCAAAACCCTACCTAACCTAGCAGCAAAACAAATGTAAAAAGGCGGGTAAATGCTGTGTGCTTACCTTATTCAAAGTCGCTGCTGTCTGACCACGTAGGTAACAGTATCAGCTCCGCAGGTCCTACTGTCCTTGGCTTCTTTGCAACTGCTGGCTGCCGAATAGGTGAGGGAGAATTGCTCGGTCCGGGTCTTCTGCAGATGGTTGGGAAAGTAAATCAGAGGTAGGGGATGTCGGCGGCTCTTGAGTGGGTAGACGCGCTTAACTAAATCCAAGAAGGCCCAAAATGGACACGGAACACCTTCTAGGTATCGCTTCTGGACGCAGTACATAGAAAAGTAACTTTGGTAAAGTGGTTTCTGCGTACCGTGTATCGGTAGCGCACTCCATTTGAGAACGCGCCCCTGCGACGGTATGGTGTTCATGTGTACACTCGGGTCATCAGGACTTACAAAGTTCACACTGTGGTTCACGGTGCTGTGCGCGAAAAAATGGTCCTGGACCTTGCTGTACGCCTTCCAGCAATCGGATATGATTGTGGTTACTGGAAGCACGTTGTCCAGCAACACCGGGAGCAGAGTTTCAGCTGAGCGGTCCGGAACCACTTTGAAAAACGTTTCACGCATCGTGTCGGTCAATGCCGCCGAACACCCAAGCTCTGTCCACCTTATGGCCACGGTTGTGCTTACATTTCCCAAATTTACTCTCGTCAATTTCAACAATATTACTCTCATCAATTTCAACAATATAACTGGGGCCACCAATTTTCTTGTTAGCCAGCAGTATTTTGCAGCAAACATCTCTGCAGAAGTTGTACCAGTCCACAGTGGTGTGCGGAGATACCTTTTTTCACGCACCGCCACATGTACACTGGCTGTCCAGTAGCTGGGTGGACTTTTTTCACGGACATGTACACTGGCTGTCCAGTAGCTGGGTGGACACCATCTTTAAGAAATCGGCGGTTTCTGACATTGCATTCACAACACAATCCGGGTTAGTCTCCTAACAGACCTTCCTGGTACAGCCACTTCGTGAATTCCTCAGTGTTCCGAATGAATGCGAGGACTTGGCCTATGTAGAGGTCCGTGATGGAATTGAATTCTTCGACGGAGTCAACCTTTGGGAACAAAATTAAATCGTGATTTTCCATCACGGCGGTTCGAGAAAGAAAGAAAGCGTGGTTCTGGTGTTGGCCTAAGCTTATGAATCATATCAATAGAACACATTATGATTGGTTCAAAGTATTTAATCCGTAAGCCCTAGGGCATGACCTGGGTCAGCCTGAGATACGATTGGACGGAATTAAATTTCCCGCGGTACGGCCGTGGCGCCGTGCGGAGGCAGCCTTAGGAACTGTGGGTTGAGAAAAGTGCCGCACTTCGGCCATCTGACTAACTACAGGAGAGCACTGCTCCGTGACACCGATCACGTTGACTTGGTACTTAGAAAAAGTTACGCTCCGCTGAAAAAATTGTCGTTCGGGAATATCAAGCTAACTGGTCAAGTAAGTTACTTTTTGGGTAGAATCGGGCCCGCTGAACAATTTTTATTCTGTGCAATTTTTAATTTTGAGTCATTGTTAATGAGCTGCAGGGGCGTACCTTGGATATGTAAGCTACCCGATGATAGTTTCAAGTATGTGAGAAAATGGATGTACTGTACTTGAAAATAGGGGTAACTTGAATAGTTTTCACACTTAGCTATAAGCTATATATTTTTAAGGGTAATGTTGTAACATGACTTTTTGAAGTGATATTAAAGTGTTTTAGGTAATAGTACACATTAAACTATTATCTAAAACACTTTAATATCACTTCAAAAAGTCATGTTACAAAATTACCCTTTAAAAATATATGGCTTACAGCTAAGTGTAAAAACAATTCAAGTTACCCCTATTTTCAAGTACATCCATTTTCTCACATACTTGAAACTATCATCCTACACAGAGTATAAACTATTAAACTAGGATGATAGTTTAAGGTATACATTTGGTCTTTGAACTACTAAAATAAGCAGTTATAAACGTTTTTAAAAGAGGGGGTCTGGTTTTTGAACTATTTGAATAGCCAGTTATAAGCATTTGTAGAGGGGGATGTCAAGTGTTTGTGGATTTTAGCTATTTGCGTGTGTTTGTGGTCTGAATCCCCCGCGAATAACAGGAGTTGACTGTATATAAATTTTTATAATAAAATTTTTTTAAATACCTCTCTATTATGATAACTGTAATTCAGGTGTCAGGCAGGAGAACAATAGAGTGTAAAAACTAAAAAGTTAGCCTGATCATTTAGTTTTAACTGTCTATTAACCCATCCCTTTCTGGTGATTCAAGCGTCTCTTGTGCACCATTCAGATTTTTCTCCATCCACATGAGTGGGAAATTTGGGGGTGATACAGAATAGAAAGGTAAGTATTTAAATTTAATTTTATTATAAACATTTTTATTTTTGAAATGAATCTTACCTCTATTATGTTAGCTGATTCACACATTGAAGAAAAGGAGGTGGAAGAAAGGAACGAGGACAAATAATAACCTGCAAGGCAAATACAAAATTCCACCAGGAATAAGATGCTTCTTACCTGGTACTCTTGCCAGGAAAAGACTAATTCATTAGGCTGCAAGGACCTTTGAAAGATTCTGGAGGCTCCTTGCAGGGATACCACTCTCACTTTGATGAAAGTGGGACAAAAGGCCTTGTGCCTAGGCCAGCAGCGCAAAGTTGGTAAATGAATGTGAAGGCTCTTACCTATCTCAAACTAAGCACCTTCAAATTCCCCAAAAATTTCATAAGTAAATAGGAAAGGCTAGAGTATAGCTACCCTAAACATTCAAGATTTGAGTTCCCCTGTCATAATGAGGGGCAAGAGTGCTCTGAATGATTGAACTGAATCTCTACATCTCGTAAATAATTCATGGTAAATATGGAGTTACATCTTGGGTCTGCATTGACAACACCCAAGACTGGAAAATACCATAATTGCCACTGCTCTCCCTTATGGAGCTATCTTCAGGAGTGCGAAGAAAAAGGTGTTTAGATGAGTGTGTGCTCCTAGACCAGGTTCTCCAACAGAGAGGTCTTGGCATTTTTTGCCATAAGTAGTAGTGTAGTAGTCATATTGTATTTTGGCATGTGAACTGAAATGATAAAATTGTGCTTGTTTGTATTACTGTATATTAAGTTTAAAAATTACATTTTATAAGATAGTTAGATAGTATTTTTATGAATCATTTATTTTACCAGGTGCTGTAATCTTGGAGGGTTTATGTGTAACTTTTGATCGTGGACACAGTTTCATTGGATTCTCAAAGTCATCCTGTGGTCCTAATGTTGTCCTTGGCAAGATTTACAATTCTTCAGGTAAGATTTTTTAAAACTATTATAATAATGATAGAGTTAACTATTGACATTTTGTAAAAAGTTGTTTACACAATTCACTATTTTCCGTGTTCAGAGGTCTTGCAATGTGGACTTGTTTTTATTGATGTTTATAATATTTTGATGTGAAGGAACTGAAGTACCTTGAGGTGCTGTTGTAATCGGCTTTTGATTTTACTTTGTTTTCTCATTACATCCTCTCCAAGACTACAGGTCAGTAAAATAGATACTTATATAGAAACAAAAGACCCTTTAAATATTATGTGAAGTTAGTATTCTTTTGATAATTTGAAAGCCACTGTCAATTAAGGTTTTCAGTTGAGAACTGTTCTTATTTCATTTTGACATTCAGTAATTGGTTTTCAAGAATGTACTTAGGTGGTGATTCAATTGGTCTTGAAGAATGTACTCAGGTGGTGATGCAATGGCAGAACCACTTGATAATGGTGCAACATATAGTTAAATTAATGGAGTGATAAGGTAATGGGACTGCTTGTGAGGTGTTGTTGCAGTGGTGTAGTTGTGTATTTGACCAGAATATTCAAAGTATTTATGATCAAAGGGAAAATTTCGCAGAGATGGTGATAGGAATAACTGCCACATAAAATGGTAGTAGTAGAGTATAAGAAATAAGTTTAATCTTATTCAGTAAATGTGAATTATATGTAGGATGTTGATCTGGCAAACACAGCTAATGACTAGTTGTGATAGATCTACCAGGTAGCTTGTATTTTTTGCAACATTAACTTTTTATATTTTTTTTTATATTGTGAAGTCATTTAAGCAGAATGCTTTATATGTAATACAGTACATTCTCGCTCACATTTGCTTTAGGTTTACAAAATTTGCCGTGGACATTATGCTTGGACAAGATCATGTATTATAAATTAGTGTAACTAGACCAAGGAGTCTCATTTCTAGACACTCATAGGGCTTGCTTAGGGGATAGCTTTTGAAATAAGGTGAGATAATTCACAGTGTAAATTAAAGAAGTTGGCCAGCTAAGTATGAAGAGACCAAAGACAACATTGACAAATAAAATACAGAAAGCAGTGCATTTGGGGCCAAAAAGATGCTGCAAAAAATCTTGGGTTTCATGTACAGTGTGTCCTTCAAGACACTTTAAATAGTACCTACCTAAGGGAAAGATCAGTAATGAAGACCTAAGTGTGGCTAATTTCATAATTGTTGCTGATCATATTACAGCATTCTTCCAATTTATTGACAATAAGCCAATTGAAGCATTTTAGTTAATAAATGAAAAAGGCCCCTTACATATTTTTAAGGTAAAAAAAAAAAAGTTTCAAATTTAGCATAAACAAGGTATTCACTGAAATATTGTTAAATGATGTCTACCTCTTATCCAGTCTCAAAATCAAGACTGACTGAAATGCATTGCAAGTATCTTATACACAGTTGCTCATGTAATTTGGACTAGAAATTAGAAGCAAGCTTGACTTTTTCAGCAACTATGTAGAGAAACTTAAGCTTTAAGCACACTTAGCATTGGAATAAGATTTTGATTTTAGTGTCATTCAACCCTTTAGGGAAGTTAATATCAGCACCTTAAGTAATAGTTAAATGTGTGTCTCCATTTGTATAGCTTTCTTTAGCATTACTGTAGGATATCTGTGTTCATACATTTTACAGAAATATTTTGGATTGGTGTAGAAACAGGATCTACCTTAATATGGGGGGCTCAGTATTTCATCAGCCAAAAATTGTTAGTTCAGAACTCACAGACCCATTGCTCTAACAACCTGTTTCATGCATCACAGCAAATCCCAAACACCTGTGTCAATGAAAGAAAAAAAGGAAGGTAGTTAATGTGCACAGGTATGTTAGAGCATGCATTTAAGGTCCTGTGGGTCCTGAGTTGTCAATTAAATGACACTTCTCATATTTGATAACTGGTCAACAGATACACATACTTATGAAACCATTCAGGATTAGTAAGTGTCATTTCTTTTCATTTTCAACCCCCAGTAATCCTATTTTGGTTCTCCTCTCTCTCCAGTGAAATCTCAGTCATACCAACTGGTACAGTTCAAAATAGAATCTTTTTTACTCTGTTGCATTAAATTATTTTTAATGATACCACTTTCATGGAGCTGTGTATGATGAGAATAACAAGAATTTCAGCAGAACCTCAACTCAGGTTGGTGAATGGCACTGGCAGGGTGTCTTCTCTTGATCAGAGTTAGTTTTAAAAAGTGTCTTTCTTTCTTTCTTTCTTTACCTCTTCAGCTGAAAACCCTTATGGACAGAATCAGTAAGCTTTAAATCCGAGGTCTCCTAAGGGAAGTCATCTTGCAAAGAGAAACAAATAAACAGATATGAGGGAATAGAAAATAAAAATACATTTCCTTTGCCACTTAAACTTTCATTTATCTGCACCAAGACTTACAGTTTCTTTTATTTAGTGAGTCATGTTTTAATGATTTCACAAGTATAACCTCTTGTGTTTCATTTACTGTAGAGTACAGTATGAATTGGGTTTTAAGTGTACACTGTATATTATGAAGTGTTTAAGATTAAGGTCTTTTCCATACTCAGTATTCTTGAAAGTTTTATTTGGGGTTAAGGAGTATATCAATTTCTCATTTTTCTTTTCTCTCTTAATATTTTATCGTTTATATTTTGTAGTTGGTGTTAGAAGCATTCTCGCAGTAAATTGTAGAGGTGCATTTTTACAGTAGTTTTCATACTAGTTATATTTTTGCATAGATACTCACATTGTATTTTATCTTGTAACATTTTGGTAATGATCTCTGTTCTGCTAGTTACAGTTTACAAGACCTTTGTATCATGAATTTTCTAAAGTTTTATTCCAGCTTTTGTTAAAGTTTTTTTCATATAAATTAGCCAGAGCTCTTTTTTTTTTTCATTATAATTTAAGTAGTTGGCATAATTTTTCCTAATTGTGATTTTGATCTCAAAGTACTTGCAGAATTGTTCCAAAAATTTTTTAATGTGTTCTCACTTTGTTCACTTGCTGCTGCTGGATATTTCTGCTTGCATTTGCACTGTCTGAGGCTTGTCTTGGTCATCCTGACATTGTCACCACAGCCAATGTCCCCCTAGTTCTGGCTTCCCTACCCAGCTGTCATGATGAGGAGTTTAAAGGTTAGCTGATGAACATCCTGTTCTCCATCCTTCTAGAGCACATGAAAGAGAGCCTTCATAACCTTTCCATGGCACCCTTCCATCCTTCCTGGCCCCAGTAAGAAGATCATCCTGCTTTTCCTCATCACAGGCATCTGCAGTGTCTTGGGGTCCTTCATTTTTGAATAGTCAGGTGTAGTCTCTTGTTATTGAAAAGCGCTTCCATGTTTTTTCTCAGCCTGACTGCTTCTCTGACTTTGTGCTCCTAGTGCCATTGCCCAGAAAATAGCAATTTTATGCTAGCCTCCACCTCCTCAATATTGTAACTTACACTACTATGCTGGAAGTGGCTATTAAATAGCTTCCAGAGTCTTCCAGAACAATGTTCGCTGCAGTAGCCAAAACACTTATGCGAACCCTACGGGGAACACTGTGACTTTGTGGAGTGTCGCATTAAGGCCTGAAAGGAAGCATTGGTGGACTCCAACATTCCACCCCCAATGTAACCTCCCTATTAAATTCTTCCCCCTTCTGTTGGAACCTGTTTGAAGAATCTGTTGCTGCACGACTCATTGATTGAGACCCACAATGGAATGACACAATGCATGCAATCTTGAAAAAGGAGAATCTGGGAAACAATACTCTTGAGAGTTTTCTCTTCATTATGAATCAGAGCCATATAACCTTCAGTCACTACTAAAAGATCCCTCCAACAACAGAAGAAAGAACAATATTAGCAGCAGGACCCCTTTTGAAGTGGACAAAGACACTCCTACCAGGGAAAAGGAAGATCAACTCCTGGACTGCGTATTAAAAGCAGGGGAAGAGGTGGAGCTCAATAGGACTTGCACATTCGGGGTCCTAGTATTCAGCATCACATGCAGTGGAAGTCCTTCCCTTGGGGACAAAAGGAGTATTTTTCAAAAAATCAACCCCTCTTAAAAGTGCCCATGGAGAACTAAGTGTTTATTTGCCACTACTGTTCTGTGTCCCCGAGAAGGATTCTTCCGAATGAAGGGTGATCCCTGACCTGTCAGCTTTGAACGCTTACATTGTTTATATAAATTTTTCTGTATACTGTACAGGCAGTCCCCGAGTTATGACAGAGATATGTTCCTACGGGTTGTTGTAAGTCGAAATTCGGTGTATGTCGGAACCATAATAATCGTAATAATATTTCAGCTCAGGGCCACATACAAAATAGAGGCAGTACTATACACACAATCTAGATACATGAGATAAAATCATAAAAATGATAATTGGCAATAAATACAGTACTTGACATTAAAAAATTTATAAAAATTAAAAAAAGTGAAGAATGACTTACCTAAACCATTTTTAAAAATAAAAAAGTGAAGAACTCCTTACCTAAACAATATATGAAAATGAAAAAAAGTGAAGAATTCCTTACCTAAACAATTTATCAAAATAAAAAAGGTGAAGAATTCCTTACTAAACAGTTTATAAAAATGAAAAATAACAGAAGAGTTCTTCCTTATCTAAATTTATAAAAATGAGAGAGAGAGAGAGAGAGACTGTTTGCCCAGGTGCTACCCCTCACGTCAGTATGTCAAGATTAATTGACAGGCCTACATCTCTCCCTCTAAATGAGAGACTTTGTAACAGTAAAAGATTGGGAAAAGCGAAGAATTGTGCTAAAATCTTACCTAATTTATTATATTTTCCTTAATCATCAATACTTTACAATACAGTGACCCCTCGTTTATCGCGGGAGATAGGTTCCAAGACTGGCTGCGATAATTGAAATTCTACGAAGTACAAACAGCATATTTATTTATTTAACGTGTACAGTATTTGGACTTTTTAAAACCCTCCCTGTACTCTTAACAACCCACCCTTTACTCTATTAATAACAGGGACAACTGTTAAGCAATATGACTTTGGTAGGTAAGTTTACAGTACCATGTAACAGGGGCTAAATTGCTGTGGTAAAGTAGCTATAGTATATGACGTGATCAGCAAGCTTTAGATTTAAAAAAATACAGTATACAAGTAATAATATATACAGTAATACAATACAGTATCATGTTACTGTACTGTATTACATGTAATACAGTACAGTAACACTTAAGATTAAAAAAAAATAAAGATTGTTACTGTACTCACCACAAAATAAGTTGAAGTAAAACTTGAATGAAGATGGTGATGAATTTGCTGCGCAGTAAAAATGATGATGATGAAGGTGATGATGACTTTTACTGCGCAGTCAGTGATTGTATTTTATGTCTCTTCAGACAGCGGTGCCATGTCCTGGGGCACCTCTTCCACTTCTTCCGCGGTTTCCGAAGGTGTAACCGTAGTAGCAGCAGCAGGAACTGGCTCTTTTTTGCGAGGCTGCAAAAACATTGTGATTGGCAGTTGCTGCTGCTGCTTCTTTTTCCGGTCAAAGAGCATCTTGTAGGGGGCCATGACGTCATCGACCACGTTGCAGAATTGAACCGATCGAACCATATCGTCGTCCCATTCCTGCAACCACTCTTGCAGTTCCTTAGCCAGGTTGCAGAGCCCGTCAAGCCGTTCCAAAGTCAAGCCAGTTTGGGAGACAACTTCTGTTTCTTGCTGCGCTGCTTCTTCTTCTTCGCTCACCGACTTCGTCAACTCTTCAAGGTCTTCGTCAGTTAGCGGGTGGGAGTGGCAGTCTAGAAGTTCGTCGACGTCGCCCGTGGTCATGTCTGCAAAGCCCTCACCTCCAAGGATCACAGCTAACTGCACAGCTTTCTGTGCTGCCGAGTGTTGGATTTCGGCAGGTGTAAATCCTTTGTCGTCGTAAACAACCTCGGGCCACAACTTTTTCCAGCTGGCGTTAATGGTGGCAGGCTTCATTTCTTCCAATGCCTTGTGGATATTTTGGAGGCACGTAGCAATTGTGTACTGCCGCCAGTATGCCTTCAAGTTGAAATCGTCGTCTTCTTGGGCGACATCCACGGAAGCAACCAGGTTCGCCAGGGCATTCCTCGTGTATAGGGCCTTGAACGCCCTAATAACTCCCTGGTCCATTGGCTGGATAAGTGACGTCGTTTTGGGCGGTAGGAACTCAACCTAGACCCCCGAATATGACAGATCAGTAGCATGGTCACCAGCATTATCCATAATGAGAAGGACTTTGAATGGCATGCCCTTTTCTGCTAGATACACCTTCACTTGCAGGATAAAACACTGGTGGAACCAGTTGGAGGGCAGCATCTTCGTTATCCAGGCCTTTGGATTTTGCATCCAATGTACGGGTAGCAGATTCGTGTTTTTGTTTTTTAAAGCCCTTGGGTTTTTAGACTTGTAAATAAGTCCTGGCTTTAATAAAAACCCTGCAGCATTGCCACACATCACAGGGGTCACACTATCCTTGTATGCTTTAAAGCCAGAGGCTTTTGCTTCCTCTTTGAACAGGAAAGTTCGCGAGGGCATTCTTTTCCAAAACAAGCCCGTCTCGTCCATATTAAAAACTTGTTCGGGCTGATATTCACCTTCAGAGATAATCTTCTTGAAAGTTTCATGACGTATGTTTCAGCAGCGACCGTGTCAGTCGAAGCAGCCTTGCCATGCAAGGAAGTGCTTTTTAGGCCGTAGCGTTTCTGAAATTTTGCAAACCACCCTTTACTAGCAGAAAATTACAGTTTCTTACATGGTGAATGACTGGACGTCTCCGGTTGCGGATCATCTACATCTTCTTCATCTTCACGTTCTTTGCGCTTGCCACTGTCGTCCTCTGGTTCCTTAGTGGCGAAGGTCTTGTACAGGCTCCTAGCCTTTGTTTGAATAATGTTCGTATTCAAGGCTATGTTCTTCTTTCGGCAGTTGGCTATCCACACGGCCAAAGCAGCTTCCATACGGACGATAGTTTTATTACGAGCGGTAACCACTCTCTTCGCCGACTTGTTAAAGGTGATAGCAGCTGTCGTCCTAATCTTCGCCTCGTCCTTGTAGATGTAGCGAATGGTGGATTCGTTCATGCCAAAATGGTGGGCTACAGCCGCAAACTTTCTCCCTTCCTTCAACATATCGAGAAGTTTCACCTTTTCAGCGATCGTCATCATTCTTCGATGGCGTTCAGGCTCAGTACCAGCCTTGGAAGAAGCAGCACGCTTGGGAGCCATTGCTGGGGTTGAAAATTGAAGCAAAGTTCAACAAAAACCACAAAAAAATCACACAGCACAGAGTAAAGTAAACCGTTTGGCGAGAAAGCTTGAAGCAAAGTGGCCGCGAGAGAGAGACAAGGGGAGATGCAGCGGGTTCTGAGCATCAGTCTAAGCACCAACCACAGGCCCGATTAGAAATCGGGAAGCTGTGATTTGTCGTCTCCCTCCCATGCATCAATCACAGCCCGTGTTACAACGCACTTAGTCACCGAGATGGTACGCTTTGTGTTTTCCCAACAATGGAACATGTGGTACTGTACTGTATAGGCATCACTTTCCATTTATAGACACCACTTTCCAGATTTTTTTTTTTATAGTTACAAGTGCAAATATGTATTTTTGCTATTTTACGCTGGTTTTGTTGTTCTTAGACTAGGAAATACTATTTATTATTAATATTTTAATGGATTTAATGAGAAATTTTGGGTGTTCATATATCACGATTTTTCTAGAATTTTCCAGAAAATCCGCGATATATTTTCCATTAATATATATTAAAAACTCCACGAAGTCGTGAATTTGCGATAATCGAATCGCGAAGTAGCGAGGGGTCACTGTATATAAGAAATAATGATAAGTTTAAGATTACATAAATCATACGGATACTGTATACCCACATAAATTATCTTGTTATTTAAATGCAGGAAGTTGTAATTATAGCATGGGAAACATGAAAAAATTAATGACAAAAGTAATGTCACGTCTATCTATAAATCTATACAAAACAAACATACATGTTACATATGCGTAAAAAATCTCTCTCTTATCTCAATATGTGAGAGAGAGAGAGAGAGCATGAACTGAGTTATGTTTACATTTGCAAAACAATTACAAATGTTGGGACGGTTTTTATTATACAGTGTAGTACATGTTATGATGATAATAGATCAATATTGAGGGATATTACTTGAACATTTTGTTGATATTTTGCTTTGTTTACATTAATATTAATATTTGAAAATTAGTAAATATTTTTTTATCATAAAAAATGTATTTACAGGCAGTCCCCAGGGGTTCCATTCTGATGGCGTGATGTTGATTTTCGGCGCTTTTTGGGCTCTTATCAGTGCCGAAAATTGCCAATTTTCAGTATGTATCGGCACCAATACCCAGTTATCTGCACTGATGAATGGAAATCGGCAATGTTTGTCTCCGAAAATTGCTGATTTTCTTTGCTAGACAAGCGCCACGCCGTAAAACCGGATCACCGATAACCGAGCCTACTGATAACTGGGGACTGCCTATCAGCACCTCTGTTAGGTATGTTTCAGCGCCAATACCCAAATTATCAGCGCCAGTAACTGGAAATTGGCAATTTTCAGCGCTGAAAATTGCAGATTTTTGTCGCTAGACAAGCCCCGTAAAACCAGGTCGCCAATAACTGAGAGAGAGAGAGAAAGAATAAAAAGTGCGCCAAAGTTTCTTTGGCGCAGTTGAGTTTTCTGTAGTGTATAATACTGTATGAAACTTTCAGTCACAGCCCATGAAACTCTTAGCCACACCCCATGACACTCAGCCACGGTCCGGTGGTGGCCTTAGCCAATGCCCATGAAACTCTTAGCTGCGGCCCATGAAACTCAAGCATGGTCTGGTGGTGGCCTGTGTTATGGGTACCTATAGCAGTGCCAGAAGTATGGCTATGGCTAACTTTAACCTTAAATGAAATAAAAACTACTGAGGCTAGAAGGCTGCAATTTGGTATGTTTGATGATTGGAAGGTGGATGATCAACATACCAATTTGCAGTCTTCTATCCTCAGTAGTTTTTAAGATTTGAGGGTGGACAGAAAAAGTGCAGACAAACAGACAAAGCCGTCACAAGTTTTCTTTTACAGAAAACTAACTAGTACTGTACCCAGTCTAATGTCACCCGGCCCGCTGTTGTGACTTTGGAATTTTGGTGCATGACGGAACCAGATTTTTTATGAATATTTTTTGTTAGCATCATAAGACTGCAACTGTGTAGGTCAAGACCGTCGTTAACTGGGGACTTCCTTTAGGCGCTGATCAGCGGTTTATTGGCACTTATGATGTTGTAAGTGCCATTTATTACCATTACTATTGGGGATTTTCGGTTATCGGCGCTCAGCTTGGAATGGAACCCCCGCCATTAACCAGGGACTGCCTTATTGTACTTACTTTATTGGAGCTCAAGAAAGAAGAATTTAATTGGTGGCCTACCTAGATGATTGGCTAATCTGGAAAGCCACCAGGGAAGAGTGCTGATGAAACCTGAGAGTAGTAGTCAACACACTCCAGTCAAAAACCTTCCCTAATAAATAGGAACAAAACCCACGTTACATCCAGCAGATGTATTTTGAGGCCGGGATTTTGTTGGGATATTCTTTGTGCTCTTCCCAACAGCACTCAAACCAGAATAAGGGACCTGAGATTTCTTGCAAAGCCCAGCCCTTCCAGATGACTGTTGGAATAAAGTCTGGCCCTGTCACAGTTTGCATCTGTGGTAGATCTAATCCTGGGATTGCGACTGTAGAGTGTAATCTGAGTCTGGCTCTCACATGCCAGGAAAAGGCTTGAGATTGCTTCATCTGAGATAGGGGTGATACTCTGTCCATGGACCTGGAAATGGTCTCTGGCAAACAAGTTGACCCGACTCCGCTGTTCATACAAGTGATAGTACATATGGATACCTCCCTGACAGGTTGGGAACGCCATTGGGAGGATCGTCAGGCAGCAGGAAAATGGCCACCTATTCTGAGGAAGTGTCGTATCTTCCTGGAGCTGTTGACTGTCTTTCGATCTCAAAAAATTGAAACCTCCGAAGGAGACCCACATTTTGTCAGTTGTAGACAGTATGGCTGCAATGTCTTACATCAAGAGGTTGGATCCACATTTGAGACTCTCAAGTCAGTAATTGCCAATATGCTTACACATCCAGAAGTGGACCTGTTTGCCACATGCGAGAACAATCAACTTCCAGCATGTATATCTCAGAATCTGATCATTCAGGCAATAGTAAGAGATACATTCCTAGAAGACTGAAATGAATGCAGGACAGTATACCTTTTTCCTCAATTGTTGTAGATTTTAAGGGCTTTGAACATTCTACAAGCTTATCTACTAGTTTTCAGTGGAACCGCTTACCGAATGGCCTAGAATTAGCCAAATATTCACTGGTTCTTTTTTTCTTCAACAATGGGTAAGAGAATAGATCCCACTACCACCTGCTGTTTTATCCCAGACAGAAGGAGGGGAAGTTGTCTATGCGTCCGTTTTTCTAAACTGTGACCCTCATGTGTGGATTTTGAAATCTAGTCTGCTGTGAAGATTATTTACCCAATATTGCTAGAACTACAGACTTCATTTATCCGACATACTAGTCTGTATTGAAAATGTGGTTTGATTACCTCCACACTGAGAGCCCAATTGAAATATGTTGGAACAGTTTAACATTTATTATGTAGTTTTTGAGGTCAAGTGCCTTGCTATTACAGCAGTCATGGCATAGAAGGCAGCACTTTTGGAACCCTTGCTCTATGGTTTTGGAATTGATTCTAATATAGAAATTGTTAATTCCCTTCTCCAGTCTTTTGCGCTGCAAAGGCCAGCTCCTGCAAGACTTCCCAGTACCTGGTCCCCCAATAAGATCATAGACTCCTCTCATCCCCTCAATTCACGGGCCTGAGTACAACTACAACTCTTATGCTCCAAACGGCGGTCTTCTTACCCACTTTGGCATCAGGAACTCAAATTAGCAAACTGGGATCTCTTAAACAGGGACAGTGTTTCATCACTCATACACCAAGTTATCATTTACTGTTATCTCCTGGCCTATCATTTCAGGCCAAGAATGAGGACCTTTTCAAGGGAAAATCCCCTTTTCTGGTAAGGGAACTCAGTATTTCAGATAAAACATTTTGTCCAGTTGAAGCACTCAGGGTTTACCCAGATGTCACAGTAAACAACCCAGATGGTTCTATTTTTCCTACACTCTAGCACAAACAAACAAACCACATGGGCTGAGAATTATTTTATTGTCCCTCATTAGAAAGGCAGACCCTTACTCCTTCCCTAAGCCGCATGACATTGAAAGATAAGTACATCCTTAACTTCGAAAATGTTTCTTTTGAAGAAATCTCTGAGTTTACGGAGTGGTTATTAGAGGCAGTATTCCTGGAATGGGCAAGGCGCAGAAACTTGCCCAGTCATCTTGCAGGCAGACCCGACATAATTAGGTACATCGCCGTAAAACCACAAGGGATAATACATAAATAGGTTCATGTGCTTCCTGTTCTTTATTGCCAAACTCTAAAGGGTATCTGGAACAAAGAAAATGGTTGATAACCTGTTACTTTACCGTGGATCAAAAAATTCCTGAAACACTTTTGCCATGAGAGTGGTGAAGATGCGATAATCCTGCAGAGAGACCTAACATTATTAGATAAGTCACCATAGAACCACAAAGAATAATGCATATTTAGGCACTTGTGTTCTTTCCTGTTCTTTATTGCCAAACCCTAATGGGTATCTGGAATAAAGAAAATGTTAACCTGTAACTGTACTTTGGACGAAAAATTCACATTGGTTGTTGGGATTTATGTATGAGGAGCTAAGCCATTTTGTCACTTGAGGATGAACAGCGGTTACACTGTCAAAAAACAGGTTTTGCCATCTGAAAACCTATTTTTGGTAGCTGCTGTGAGTCTTCAAACCAGCCCACTTTCCCTGTCTAGGCAAAATACAACTTATTTTTGAAAATTTGATATTTTGCTGAGCATGTTCAGTAGAACTGTTCTCTATGGACTTTTTGCTTGTGGCTATGGTAAAGGTTATTTTATGGTGAATGGGAGTTAGGAAACAACTGCAGGTTATCCTGAATTTGTCATTTTTATACTATCCCATTACAGTAATCATAATTTTCTGTACCCTCTCCCCTTCCCCCTTTTCTGGAGATGGAGGATAGCACAGAAGAATAAGGATGTGTGCCTCATGAGTCGATGAGTGTGACTGGGACAGGGGCATTGGGGAGCTTTCTGTTTTTCATAATTTTTGTATCTGGGTTTGTTTGCATGGATTAAGGCTATTTATGTTTAATGCCTTTAAATAGAAAAAATTCTATTTTATAAAACAAAAGTATTTTAAAAAGGACTTGGTTCCAAAGATGACATACTGAAATGCTGAATTGGAGTAAACTAAGAGCTAGGGTTTATGGTAGGCCATTAGGCCCCCCCTTTAAAACTGTATATAGAATGGGATAAAGACCTGCAAGATATTATAAGAATTGGGGGAAAAGGCAGGCAGTATTTGCCTCCATGTGTTCCAGCTACCTCTGTGGGGAATGTCTGTAGTGATAGATTTTGGAAATCAAGACTAAGAGTTCCAAACCTCTTTTAATACCCTTTTTTTTTTTCAACTAGCAGCTCAATATGTTCCTCACCCAGGCCAATGTAAGTGGCATTACTATACCCAAAGTAATGGGTGTGTGTTTGTGAAACATAAAATTGATTTGGAAATTACTAAAGTACAGTAGTGTATTGTATTACAATTATGTGTAGAAGGTGATTGACTGTGGAGCTACTCATCTTCTTTGAAAGTAGCCCTTAAATTGATGTAAATATTTACATCAATTTAAGGAAAGTAGTTTTGCAATGATCTTGGTATTATATGGTCTTGGCATACAATGATCAGCAGTGGTTGATGGAGTCATTGTATTAGTAATGTATTACTGTATAATGTAATAATTGCGTTGCTTTTCAGGAAGAAACCAGTCAGATCTCTGTAAATCAAATCACATTACATTACCGTTTGAAGTTGTAGGCTTGGTCAAATTTATTTCTTTTGATAAGGTCAACTTAAGCATGTTGGTGCTGTGTTAAGTGTGATTTTTAATTTTTGTTCTACCAACAGATTGGTCATCTTGTGTCTATATGCCAAATATTGTCGATGGATTGACTATTGCATCTTATGTAATGGGAGGCCTTCTCTTGTTACTATCACTTCCTCTGATATTTGCATCTCTGCGTTGGACATGGCAATCTGTTCTTAGACCTCAGCTGTACCCTGAGGTCCCTTTCTTAACATTAGATGAGCCAAATACATGATAACTTTAATTTTTTATTTTTTAAAAAATATTTATTCTTTATATCTGATATTTGTATGGGCGTTTAGAACTTGTTTCACAAAATGTGGAATAGGATATAAAGCTACTAACTCTGATGGCAATGCTCATGTTACGGGAGCTTCAACCAGTAGCAGATTATTTTTAACTTGACATAGCATAAAAACTACACGGGTGTTTGGAGGAAGCTGTTGTTATAATTACTGCTCCTATTAATATGAATTGTGTTACAGGTAGTAAGAAATGAAATAGAAAACAATTTTAGCTCAGCTATTGCTTAGATTGTGTAAAATACCTCCCTTTTATTATTGTTCTTTTTTATTTTTTTTCATAAAGTTTTAATCAAGTTGATTGGAGTATCTAATGATGACATATGTCTATGCACAAGAAAGTTTGATCCTCACCTCAGATTCTTGTCATTGATATTTGCCATCTTTGTTGAGTAGTGTTAATGCCTAGGCTAAGGGTGACTTCAGAAAGGTAATTTGAATATTTTTGTGTTTATAGAAGTTAAGTTTAATGAAAGGGAGCGTGGTAGTATATTTATGTGGAGTGTGATATGTAATGAATATAAAAGGGTAACAGAAATTAACAGCTTTTTGCTGACAGATGTGTGAGGAACTTGGACTTCATTGTGCAAGAGTAACAGTTTAAAAATGAATAATGGTGACTGCAGATGTTGAAGCATAACAAAATTAAGGGTTACTAGTCAGAGAGAGGTAAGTTTGCTTGGCAGTTAAGTTGTAGTAGAGCATTTTTTGTGACTGTAAGAATAGAAATGTTACACATGCTACTGTGTTCATAGGATTTGTGTATCAGGAAACTTGAAAATTTTTAGTGAAAGGCAAAAGTTTTAATGATTGAGGATTAATCATTCAATATGTGCCATAGGAGAATGTATTGAACCATTGTAAAGAATAAAATTGTGCAGAAAGATAAATTATGGGTAATAGATGTATCAGTGAAGATGGTATATGTATCAGTAATAATCTTAAAATGGACCACTTAATGGTTTGTATGTTATGTTTGGTGCATATGCAGTTTAAGTGATAAGGGTTAATGTAATTTTGTAGTCAGTATATTATAAGGCTAAAACCAGTGTCTTATGATTGTGTTAAGAGGTTGACAAAAGATTGCATAGTTTGGTTTTAGAAGTGGCTGGTACAAAAAACAGAAGAAATGGTTTTTCAGATGTAAATCAGTATAGGGAACAGGATTGAATTTATTCACAGTAAAAAGATGGACTACTGTATATATTAAATTGAGTTCCCCTGTAAAGAAGGCAAGATCTTAGTGGTTAATGGGCTAAATTGCTTGATTTTTAGAAAACTGGTAAAAAAAGGAATTAAATTCAGGAATTTGCAAAAGTTGGCTTTAATATTTTTTATATAAATTTTATTCTATGGTGAACTGATTAAGGGTTGGATTCATTGGTTGCTTGAATTTAAGAAAGATCATTTGTCACTTTTCATAGTGAGTTCCTTCTAAGTATTTACTGGGGTAGAAAAATAAGTCAGAATAGGGTGATGGGAAATGGGTCAGTGCATTTTGTGATATGAAAAGTTTGATACAAAGGTAAAATTTTGTGATGTTAAAAGAGAAATGCCTTATTATTATAATGATATAGTCTGATTGTTATAGCTTTATGTTAATTTTGCAAGTTGTGGCTGCATAAATTTACAAACTTCCTAGTATATTTAATTCCAGTAGAATAGATATTCAAATGAAATCTTGAAAGTGTATTTTTTGAAAAGGGACACTGAATACTCATTGCAGTAAGTTTTTTTTTTTTCTTCCTGAAGCTGGAAGATGAATCCTCATATCTGTTTGTCATACTGTACCGAACATTTTTACTTCACTAGATTTCCCGAATGTAAAGTCTACATATGAAAGACTAGTTCTTGAGTAGAATGGCTTTTAACTATCAGTCCTTTGGTGATCAAAAATCGACAGTTGTATCAGGTAAGATAGCTTTTAGTGTGTATTTTTAAATTTTCCATTGAAGGTGCTTTTTTAGGTATGGGATATGTGTAGAAATTTCATTTCACCATAATCCTCAACAGTAGACTGAATTGACAATTGCTTCAAATGGGTATGCCCCCTAGATGATACCAACCATGAGTAGTTGTTTCCTGATAAGTACAGTAAAGTTACTTGTTAAGCTGTGTGAAGTTTTTTTTTAGCAAAAAGCGTTCACATTTTAAAACATTTTTCCAAATACAATGTTTTTACATAGAACAAGTTTATTTTACAACCCCATTAATCATATTAGCCTTTATTCTATGTGAAATAAACCTAGCCACACTGATATGAAGAGTTGAAAGAAGAATGTACCTCTGCACATGCCTAACTCAGTCCACTGTGCCAAGCAGTGCATTTCATTCTTCTGTGCCATCCCACATCTGGAAGAGTTGGGGAAGAGAGGAAGACACTGAAGATTATGATTATTGGTTTGGTATAAAAACTTGTTTTATGTATATACATTGTTACATAAAACCCATTAATCAAGATGAGCTGAATTCCTGCGTACAGGGTAAGATGAAGCAGCAGAGCAGCTGAAGATGGAAAGTGATGTTCAAGAAGTCTTTATCATAGTCCAGTGGACATTTGAACCAGTGATGAATTTAGAAATCTAGGTAAGCAATGGATGCAATGGACGACATAACTCCAGATAGTACATATGCCAAACATGTGAACCATAAAGGGAGGTACTACAACAAACATCTCCACAGGCACCAAAGGGACGAGGGAGGAGGTCTTGAAGAGTAAATGTTTGAATGACTAGAATCCCTTTCCTATAGCACACAACTTACTAATGATCAGATTTAGTGAGAAACATCTGCAGGCAGTCAGACCTCAAGGGTGTTGATCCAGAGTTGTGCAAGTGCCTCCTGAGAAATTAACTATATGCAAGTAGGAATCTGTTGAAGCTGACTATAGGTTCAGAGAGTCCAGTTCAGTAACTCGGGAGAAGAGATGGAAGAGAGAGAGAGAGGAAGGACCAGAAAGATACAAACTTCAGGGGGCATAACTCAAGAGCTCACATAGGACAGTAAAAACTTAAAGGGAAGAGTAGAGCATGACAGCAAAGGCCAGGGAATCCAGAATGAGCCCATACTTGAAGGGGATTACCAGCCACAAGCTCCAGGTACAACAAAAGTCCCGCTTATGATAGTGACAGTTTGGATGAGAGGCTTTGTTGGAAATGGCGTGGACAGCCCACTGAACTACTTAGAAAGGGGCAAGAGCGGACTGGAATATATCCTTGAGGAGTAAAAAACTGGAAAAGATTGTGTCCAACAGGAGCCTAAATAATGAGCAAGGGAGGGTAGGGCAAAGACTCATTAAAAGAGAAGAGTTAGAGCAGACTGCATACTCTCTCGTTATGAAAACTATGAATAAGAACATTTACCTTATACCAAACACTGAATCACTTCAAGTGAATATGTAAAGAGGGGAGGGAGAGGCCCTACATCCAAGCAACATCCACTGCCATGACCTCCCAAGAGCTGCCCTTCTTAAGGCTAAGCCTGATATTAGGTACTTCAGAAGGGGCAGAGCCTGATAGAAGGTTGTAAGACTGATGTTAAAGGCTATTCCAGAGGACTCCTCCATGCCAGAAGAAAAACTTCAAGAGAAGAGCAGAGCATGACAGCAAAGGTCAGGGAATCCAAAAATGAGCCCTTACTTGAAGGGAATTATCAGCCACAAGCTCCAGGTAAGACAAAAGTCCCCCTCATGAATAGTGACAGTTTATGGGAGGCTTTGTTGGTGCAAGAAGGGGCAAGAGTCACCTGGAACTTACTTACCTGTCTGCAGTGTCGAAACAGGAGAGGTGTGAAGATGCCTAGACTGCCTTCAGACTGGAGGATGGCAACAGTAGCTTTATAGAGAGCAGAAGTGAGACTAAAAGTAAGTGACATGGCAAACAGGCCCAGCCAGGGCATCCCTAATCATGTCACATCTTTGTTGACACTTAAGAGAAGGAACCACTGGGAAGGAAGAATTGATGACAGGATGGCAGAGAAGGACAATTAGATCATGTAAAGGACTCGAGGAGACACTTTTGGGTAACACAAGACACAACAAACTGGGGAATAGAGGGGCTCAAGTTGCAAGACTTTAGAGGAACTGAACCTGCAAGGGATGCAGGAGACATCAAGAATACTGTGGCATCTGACCAAGCAGAGAGCAGAAGGATCCCCAGGGCCTGCCATGATTCTGAAGCAGAGGTATGAGGACTCATTCATAGTGTTCCCATATCTTTCAGTTCAGGGATTGATGAGATGAGAAGAGAAGGCACTACCACCTGTGCAAAGAGTTCAGTACAAAAAGGAAGGAGAATCAGTGGGAGAGACCAAAACCACACTTTCTGCAGCAACAGGAAGATGGGACGGCAAGGGAAACATGCTAGCAAAGGGACAAGACTCTGGAAGGTAGAATCCCCACACAGAACCTTCTTCCCAAGGGAGGGGAGAATCAACAAGATGCAGAAACCCCCTTAGATAAGACTACTGTGGAGATAGACAAGGCTGCTACATTACTGAAGAGGGTTAGTCTGGAAGCACCAGCCATCAAGCATGATACTGCACTTGTTAATCCTTATTTGGGCACTACCAAGAGTACCCTGAAAGAACAGCAGGCCCTTCTCTCTTACTAAAAGGAAAATGCAGAAGCATGATTAAGATCACATTCTTGCTCAGTGGTTAGTACAAATTGGGAAGCGCAACTGTAACACAGAAAAAATCAGTGTATATATTCTAAGGAATGCAACAGAACAGAGATATTTATAAAGACAGAAATGGAGGGTAAGGTAACCACTAGTACAAACAGAACAAAACTAAAATTTACTGTTAATGCATGAAAAAGTATAAAAGTTAATAAGTGAAAAAATTTATCTAAAAATCCAAGTTTAAAATTCAATATGCATAAATAATGATAACATTTTTCACCAAATGTTAGCACTGGGGAGGGGAGTGCTGTAATACCATGATAGAAATTCTAGTCCAAAAAATTTAAACATTAAAGTAGTTATGAATACAGAAATTGAGTGCAAGGTACTGTTGCCAGTGACAAAGCTAAAACAAAATTCACCTTAGTACTTAAAAATGAGTAATTCTTTGTCCATATGCATAAAAACAATATTCTATGAAACTTCATGCTTAGAGTTCAGTGTCAGAAACTGACATAGAATGTTCAGTGGGAAGTAATGAATATCTTTAATAATGGCTAAGTAAGGATATAAAATTAATAAAAAAGAAAGGAATTTATGAAGACCAAAGTGAAAAATTAGTTCTCACTTATTGACGTGGCAGCCACAAGAATACAAAGACTCGAAGCAAAAGGTATGAAGAGCAAAAATTCCCAGAACCCTATTGACATTGGAACTACCTCAGCACATGTGAACTTTTAAAAGCACACAAGAATTCTGGGTAGATCCTGGGAAGCAGAGGACATTTCCAACACCACTGGAGCTTTGAAGAATGAGGCACATTGCTTGGTAGACAGGGGACAGTGGGCTTGGAATGCATTGTAGGACTTTTCTTCTTTTGGCTCTGCATTTGGTGTGGCTGGGTCCATTTCACGTGGAATAAAGAAAAATTATGATTAATGGGTTTTGTATAACAGACTATTATTATATTAGTGTACCAATGCTGTAGAAATGTGACAGTAATAATCTTGACTGCAAAATGTCTGGCATAATTAGTATTGAAGTATATAAATTTGGAAGGCCAATTTATTGTGGTAGTGCATGGTGCAAAAAAATTTAATATTTCTTTAGTTTTTATAAACTATTATTATAACAAAGTAGTTAAGTTTTTGTTTTTTACTAATATCAAGTCCTCATTTTGTCTTGTAATATTTTTGTTTTGCTTTTTAAACATACTGCAATCAGATATAACCATTCACTTGCATTAAAACTAGCTTTATACAGACTGATCAAAGAAATACATTGTAAGCTAGTGATCAATGGAAAAAGCTACAAATTTTTGCTTCTTTTTCGTACATTTTGATATGCAATAACTGGTAAAAAAGCATTAAATTCAATTTCATTGGAAAGTAAGCATATTTTAGCTTTCTCAGTTTGAAAATGCATATATTTTTAATGCTTTATTTTTGGCGGTATTTTTTTACAGCTCAGTATAGAAATTTTCATATTTGGTTAACTACAAAACATTTACCTTTTATTTTTGTATTTTGCTTTTATGAACATATGGCAATAAGTTACATCAGTGGCGCTCAACTTAATGGACAGTTCAAGTCTGGCCTCCTGATAAGTATCGAAACCCGTTAAGTAACGAATATTTACACAGTGTACAGCAATTTCATATACTATAAAGTAATTAATAGCCTATCCAAACTAGTATAGAATTTTATCATTGTCTTTTTGAAATTTTAATTTATCATTCAGTTTCAGAGATATATCTACAAAATGAATTGCTTCCAAAAGCTGTACAGCTAATTGCATTAGTTATTCTACCTCCTTATCTTTACAAGATATGTAAAATACTAAATACAGGTTTCATACACTATAAAAAAGTCCATGCTGAGAGAGAGAGAGAGAGAGAGAGAGAGAGAGAGAGAGAGAGAGAGAGAGAGAGAGAGAGAGAGACTGACTGACTTCCAATGCATAGTTTACCTTAACATGACGCATGCATGCACATATAAAATAGACAGGTATAAATGTTGACTAAAAACACATGTGGATCACTGCATTACTGTATTAGATATGATACAGTACTGCATTAAGTAAGTGTCAGTGAGAAATATTGTATGAGAGGGAGAACTATAACAAGGGCATGTTGTTTTGTTGCATGATGCACTTGTATGTATACTGTAGACATGCATACAAACACTGACTAAAAATATATTACATACAGTACAACAGTGCATTAAATGTCAGTATAAATCCCAAACAGTATTGAATAATTGCATTAATTTAGTGTAATCTTACCGTAAAGGTAACAAAATATAAACAATTCATTACATACATTGCATGTCAATCAAAGTACCATACCATATTTGATAATGTACAGTAAATTTCATGTAACCTCAAGTTGAAGACAACAATGTGAAGCATAGTGAGGCCTCATTGTGGTTGTGATGACCTGAGACATTCTAGTCTGAGTCAGATTTGCCAGATTTTTGGAAGGCAGCAGGGAAATCACTAGATTAAAAGCCACCAAAGTTTTGAACATCTTCATTTTCATTTAATGTTCATTTTTTAGCTTCTACATTAGCAGCTGCCTTTACTGAATTTAAGCTAGATGCCATTTTTAGAAGTCTTATTAGCTTGTTATTTGCCTTCTGCTGACAACATTCGGTTGCCTGTCTCTTTTCCCCTTCTCCCATTTACCTTCCAGGCTGTGCAGTGAGTGGTATTACGTCATTATTTTCTCTTGTGCCTGTTGGCGCTTAAGTTCGGTATAACAAGGGTGCACTCCCTTTTAGTGGTATTACATCACCACTTTCACAGCAGTTTCTTGGTGTTTCAAGTGTGGCACATTTGGAGGATGCACTTTATTTGCGTAATAGGGTTATTTCACCGCTTTCTCAGCTACCTTGTGGCATTTCAGGCACACCACCACAAGACAGTGCATGTGGTAGCACCTTCCTTTGAAGTGAAAAGCTCTTGATACCAGCAAGGTTCTTTGGTCCAATGCTGAGGCAGAAACTTGTCCAAGTTGCTTTTCCAAGTGAATGAAATTTTCTTTTGCTGAGCTTTCGCTTAGCAAGATTGCACACTCCATGCCAACTTCAGGAGTTTGTGGTGCCAATAAATTCTAAGACTTTAGAGAAGTTACTGGAGTTTCTGACTTCCTAGGATAAAGCCATCTTGAATGCTTCTAGGGAGATGTCACATGCTTTTATCCATTCTGTGCTTAAGAAAAGAGAGCAGCTGTGCTCTTATTTTACCTTAAAGGTATCACTTTCTCAAAAGCTGGCTGCTGTTTTTGATTTGCCTTATGGTTGCCTCCTTAATCCATCCCTTGATAAGACAGTTAGGGTGGATGTGTCTGCTCAAGAGAACCATAATATCTTGAAGCAGTCTTGGAAGTCAGCCATGAAGAGGCCTGTGCCTGCTCCTGGTCTGCCTCCCAAGACTCATCCATCTGTTTCTCTGTCTTCTGCATCATTTTTGAGAGAACAATAATGTCTTGAAGCAGTCCTGGAAGTCAGCCATGAAGAGGCATGTGCCTGCTCCTGGTCTGCCTCCCAAGACTTATCCATCTGTTTCTTGGTCTTCTGCATCATTTGTGAAGCCCTTTAATGATTCCTCATTAGGATTCAGTAAGGGCAAGGCTCCTCGCTTCCCTAGGGAATATTGCCTCTTGCAGCCCTTAGGTCCTGTAGAAGATTATCTGCAGGTCTTTTAAAATGTTTGGCAAGATTTAGGGACAAACCCCTGGGTGATTGAAGTGCTCAGGGAGGGTTATGTCATCCCTTCTCTAGTTCCTCCTCCTGTCAGTATCCTCAATAGCTTTCCCTGCACATTTGCAGCATCATGAGAAGTTCCTAGTCTTGTAAAAGGAAGTCATTTTCTGTTAGAGAAGGAAGTAATTGAACAAGTGTCTGTAGCGTATCCAAGTTTTTACAACCAACTCTTTCTGGTTCTGAACAAGATTTTGTGGCTTCGGCATTTTTCAGTGTAGTCATCCAGTACAATTTTTGCAGTAATTCAGCAGAATGACTGGATGATTTTAGTAGATAAGGACAGTTATAGCCATATCCAAATAAACCTTCATTCCCGAAAGTACCTTCATTTCACAATAGCAGGGGAAAGTATATCAATTTAAGGCACTTTGTTTCAGTCTCAGTACAGCATCTCAAGTGTTTACAAGGGTGTCAGTGCCTGTCAGGGTTGGTGTCACTTGGACGACTGGCTAGTTCTAGCCAATTCTTGTGAAGGGATTCTGAGGGCCAAGGACCTGTTCCTTTGAGTGGACAGGTCTTTGAAGATTCTCATCAATAGTTTGTCTGTTGCTC
Organism: Macrobrachium rosenbergii; assembly: GCF_040412425.1. Taxonomy (NCBI): domain Eukaryota; kingdom Metazoa; phylum Arthropoda; class Malacostraca; order Decapoda; family Palaemonidae; genus Macrobrachium; species Macrobrachium rosenbergii. The sequence continues at coordinate 36,496,017 of NC_089777.1, forward strand.
AAAAAGGATTAACTGCACCTTATCTCTACAGATAATGTTATGAAGTCTTATGCTTTGTATGATACACTGAGAATGTATCAGTTCCTGCCATTAGAGATATTATATTATTTTATGTTTGCCTCTGTGCTGTATCATGTTCAGTTAGACATCTTTGATAATCAAGATCTTAATGAGGTCTTCAGATCTTTTGAGATTGAAGCACCCTAATACCCATATCAACCTCTGTCCTGGACTTTATATGTGGTATTTAAGTTTTTATCAGCAGATCATTTGAGCCCTTAAATAGTTTTTTGAAGCATTTAACCATGAAAACATCCTATTTTTGGTAGCTCTAGTGATTGCTAAGAGGATGAGCGAGTTGCAAGTATTTTCATGAAATGTAGGATTTAGAAGTGAAGATTATTTTTTCTTTTTGCACCTCTCCATAATAAAGAATGATGTTAAGGCAATGCTTCTTCCAAGAGTCTTCAGAATTATGAGCTTGACTTCCCTGGTGGGTAATGAGGAAGAGGCCCTTTGAATCCCATTAAGGGTGGTTCAGACTTACTGGACAGATAAAAAGTTAATCATTAGTTTTTTTGGAGTGAGGAGGCTTAACACTTCTGTGCTTAAAAATGCAATATCCTTTTTCATTCACTATTTGGTTCAGTTAATTCATGGAAAGCTTAACCCGGATTTATAACTTTTGCTGAAGGTAAATTCATCATTTAATTTTTTTACAAATTTGTCTCTGGAAGATGTACTTAACATGGCACAGTGGAGGTGTAATTCTGTTTTTGTTTCTAATTACCTTAAAGGAGTGGAATTTCATTGGAAAGTTGTAAAACTGTAGTGAGTACAGTTTTTTCCTGAAGTGAACAAAAGAGCAACCTTGTAGTCTCTTTAGTTTTAAAGCCTGGTTTGAGTTGAAGGGGGCATGAAGGAACATCAGTTGTGTAGGAACATATTTTTGTATCAGTAGGTATTCTTTTAGTTTTGACTGTCATTTGTTGGAATGTTGGACCCAGGCACAGGGGTCTCAGTAACACTGCTTCTGCAGAGGCAGCTTCGTCCGTATGGCTGCTCTTACCTTGTCATTTACCAGAGAGCCTTACAACCTGAGAGGGATCCAACTTTTGGTTGCAGTACTATCTGGAAGGATCCCAGGTCAGATAAGAATGTTTTAGGTGTCCTGTAAGAAACTTAGTGCCGGTACATTTCTTTTAATCATAAATCATGGAATGAAACAAAAGAAGTAAGGCATAGTCACTTAAGGAATAAAACTTACTGTAAGAAGTTTTTACATATTTGATTAACATTGATTTCCTATTTGGTAGTACAAAGGAAAGTGCAATTACACTTATTTTAACCATAGACCTTAGAATTTCAGAGTACATGGATACATAATGAAACAAAAATTTGCATAAAATATTTTTATATGTTCGATTTCCAGGAGTGTGGTTACTTATTCTGAATGTAACCAAACATTGCAGAATTGATGAGCATGAGACTTTGCACTTTTTAAGAAAATTACTTTGTACATGTAAATTTAATAATGTACTCCAAGTACATTATATTATGTAACCATACTGTACACTCTAGTTAAAGGTTTTAACACAGAAGAAGGAATAACTATACATATTTTACTTCCAAAATTAAAACCACAAAAGATTGCATTGATATAATATGCATGTTCTCTGTGGGGTAGACAACAGACCCTAGATGAATGATAGAGTGCACAAACAGTGAGGCATGGTGGGTTGCTTAGCTGGAAACAAAGGACCCACTCACAGGTTTCAACAGGAAAGTGTCAGTCACGTACGTTTCACCATCTGATAACTCTAGCATACTAGACTATTGCATTAAGTATGAAATTTGGTCATTTGCTGCTTTAATTTCACTACCCTATAAATCTATCACTCTTATGAGACTACAGGTAACAAATCACTAGTCTGGTAATGATTAATCCAGATCCTTTACTAATTTAGCTCTAATTCCAGCAAGCATAATTTAAAATTTCCCAGGTCAGTGCACCAATCTGCCACAACCATTTGGTGGAACTGTTTGCTGTGCAAACACTTATGGTGTCATTGGTGTATAAACTTCTGAAAAAACTTGAGATTGGTGTTTCTGTGAGAATCTTACATGATTTACACAACATTGGCTCTCTGACAATTATGACATAAAGAAACAGAAAGAAATACTTAGTTTCTTTGTTAACTGTGATTGAAAGATATGTGTGTAAAATGAAAACAACGAAAGATGGAAAAAGTTCCGATGAAGTGGTTTAAGCTACATTCAGGCGTATAGAGAGAGATGTGTGCATATTCTTGATAGCAGTCGACAACAAGATCAAATGACTGAAAACAGTGGAAATATAGAAGTCGACAGCAAGATCAAATGACTGAAAACAGTGGAAATAAAGGAAAAAGAAAACTCACTAATGTGGGTTAAAGTGCATCAGTAAAAATACAATAAAGTCTGCTAAAAAGGAACTGTTAGTTGTTGGTTGGTAAATGGACTTGAAATCAGTAAAAGGATATTGCAGTATAAATGAGAGAGAGAGAGTAATGGTAAACAGGCAGCTCAGCTTAAGAAAAACAATGGAAATAACAAAAATAACTCTTTGTTGCTAGTTGTTAAAAAGCACCAGAAATCAGTAAAAAATACATTAGCTCTTTTAAAAGCATTTCTCCTGACTTTCAGCTAATTTACCAAAAATGTGGCTGCAGTATAACTGAGAGAGAGAGAGAGAGAGAGAGAATGACTGGCTGTTTCATAAGTGTAGCATTACTAGCAAAAAGTGGAAGTTGTACGATATGCAAGGTATGTAAACTTTATTTCATCCATTTCATTAAAACTTAAATGGGAATTAGCTCATTTCAACTTACTGCCCAGTGATCCAGCAAAATCACTAATCCAGCAGCCTACTACTTCCAGTTAGTGAGAAACAACCTGTATTCTGTTAAGTACAAAATATTTTTATTTTTACTAGACTTGGATACATCCAGTAAGTTGAGGTCCATTGAGTTGAGGTGCTGCAGCTTTATAATGATAACAAAATCATACTCAAGCATAAAAACTAACTTTAAATAGACATATCAAAGGGAAATATCACTGTGTAGACAGTCAGCGAGAGGTTACTATACTGTGGTGCTACACGGAAAAATATACAGGTACACATTTCATTTCATGTACAGTAATAGAGAATACTGTCATTATTGAAAAAAGATATCCACAATAGATTTTGTTAAAATACAGTTTAAAAACATAGCTTTTTAGAGCTTCCCCTGTTCCCACTATCAATCACTGATACTGGTAAAGAGCAATGAACAAACTCTTGGAAGTTTTGTTACAGATTTTTAGATATTTTCACAAATTCCTATTTATTTCATTTTCTATGCATTACTTATTACAGTACTATTAATAGTATATTATTATTATTATTGTTATTTAACCACTTCAGTTACAAAATAGTGAAAAGAGCAGATTTATCATTTTGACCTATGTTTTTTCTCTTTACTTTGTATAAGATAAAAAACCATGGTGTTATAAATATGTCATTCCCACTTTTTAATGTAGTTTTGTAATCTTCCCAACATGGTTATGCCAATAGTTTTCCACATACTGTACTATATAAATTTAACTGAAGCTTAAATTGATTAACAAATCTGATAAGGAGGATTTGGATTACTTTACTAAATTTTGAAACTGTTCCAGTTCTTTAATCTTAGAATGATGGAGAGGCATTTAATTTTTTTTTTTTTTTTTAGTTTTTTAACATTAAATGCGTCAGTTTTAAAGCTTCATTTATGTGAAAAGTACAGAAACCCTCGATAATTAAACAATTTGTGCATGCTGCCAATAAAATTTTTGAAGAAATAAGTATCAAATAATTAGAATTTAAAAAATAACAGAGCAGTAGCCGTCAGAGTGCTTATAAAGAAATGAAATCATGTTGTATTACATTTCTGAACATATTACAACGTAATACAGTAAACCCCCCCGTATTCGCGGGGGATATGTACCGCACCTTCCGCAAATAGCTAAAATCCACGAATACTTAAAACCCGTGTAAAAACACTGAGAACTGCCTATTTTGATAGTTTAAACACAAGAAAACCCTCTAAAAATGCTTATACCTGAGCATTTTAATAGTTTTATCACAAAGAGTGCATTTAGTCATGAAAATGATATGAAAATACAGTAATTAGTGAATATTTCTCAGTGAAAAATACTGCGAATGGGCGAATTTTCCATGAATAATGGGTAGATACGTTCCACAGGGAAATCTGCGAATCGTGAGAATGCGAGTACAGGGGTTTTACTATACAAGTAAAGCATTCAGTGTCAAAATGACACCATAACCAGCATTATACCATAAAAAATAACAGTTGTATACAACGAGCAATAAAAGAACAATATAGGTATGCCCATAATCAGTCAAAGTGTTATTTACTGCATATGAGTTTTGGGTACCCCCTCCTGTTAAAGTCTCAAAGGGTTAAGATATTTTTTCTTAGACTGGAAGTTTTAAGTCCTATATCTCATTATTTAAGAGTGCTGGCTTCTTGAAAATATTTGAGGTTTTACATTGCTCTTTTACTTTGGTGTCTTACAAAGTGGGTAGTTGATTCAGATTTATTCAGCACAAAATGAAGTGCAAGTTGTGAAGTAATATAAATGATGATGAAGAAGAAAGTTTTATTAACAGAATCCCGAGCATATTCTCATCTTGATGTTTTTTATATTTTGGAGGTAAAGTTTTTGTAACTCATGATTCTAATAATCCAATATTTAAGGTTTTTATTTAACACATGGAAGGCATATTTCAGCATTTGGTTGAATAGAGGGTAAAAATCCTTTTTGATGTGTTGGAAGGTAAAGGTTAGGTCATGTTTTTTCTTTGTATAGCTGTGCTGTAGTTGATAGGAGGATGGCAAATAATGAACTTTTGGTATAATCATAACTGGATTTTCGGCACCGATATGCACTGATCTCCAGTTATCAGCGCTGATCTCCAGTTATCGACGCTGATCCCCGGTTATCGGCGCTGATCCCAGGTTATTGGCGCCGATAACCAGATCTCAGCACCGATAACCAGGGTCAGCGCTATTATTGCCGATTTTCAGTTATCGTCATGCTGTTGGGAACAGAACCCCCGCTGATAACCAGGGACTGCCTGTATTATGGAAAGGTGTTAACATGTGTTAGGTTATTGAGGCCTTTGGTGCACATTTTACTTTGCCTGTTATAGTTTCCTTTATTCAAAAGTCCCTTGGCAGTGATTTGTCATTTTGTCTTAATAATTTTGAGTAAGAACATTCCAGTGTGGTGAGGAACTGACAAGAGCGAGGTATGTCAAGGAGAATATTGCATTGAGTGTTTGGTTGTCCCATGTTTGATATAAGTTTGATTTTTGAACTTTGTAACCAAATAAATACTGTGGAAGTTAGTTATCAATTTTATATAATGTTATCTTAAGAAATTAGATCTTTCAGCATCAAAACTTGAGATTAATGGACATCTTTTTGATAATAAATGACAGTATGTGTGAATTCTCTTTACTGTTGCAAATGCAGTAGTGTCAATTTGCTCAGGAAATACCATTTTGTATTGTACAAGTCATACTTGGTGATGATGTGACTAAATGAAATTTTTAGATATCTTCCATATGTTGAGAAGTCATTTTCCAAGTTGAATATCTTCCTAATTCATAATTTCATATACTTTCCTTAAAATTGAATTAACTTGTTTACATTGGTTTGAAAGGCTGGAGATATTGTCCAAAGGTTTCATATGTCCTGCAAGGGAAAGGAAATATTTGCTAGCATAGTTTGTTATTCAGACAAGCAGGTCTTCAGAAATGGGTATATTGTGCTGGACATTGGAAGTGTGAAAAGATGTATTGAAAAATTTAATATGACTAAGTAGTCATGTTGCAGGACAAGGTAGTGTACAGTATTTTGAGGAAGTTGCATTTGTAAACCTGCCAACAATTGTTGAGCAAGTGACCTGTTCAGAATTTTCAAATTTATTTCTTTTTATGAATTAGGAGCAATTAGATTCATGGAGTAGTACTACTTGAAAAGACTGTATTATGCTTCAGGCAGTGAGTAACATTAATTAAACAGTTCATGATGCTTTTGACTGTTCATTAAATCATAATTATGTATAGTAGTTTAACCAGATTAATGGTTGGAGCATCTAGACTTTAATAGGGCTGGCCCATAAAATTTGTACTTGAAGGGAGAACAGAAATTTATGGCAGGAAAGTCTGAAAGTATTTGGAAAAGTATATTGGAAAAGAGCACAGGTAAGAGAAGAACTGTACAAAACGAGAACAGTGTACAAATTTCTGTACAATATACTTAACTTGAGGAAGTAACAGCAACTGGGACTTGTAAAACAGTTTCAGTCATAGGATAATACTGAGCCAAATGACTGCCAGATCAGTCATGGGTTCGACAGATAGGGAAAGCATCAAAGTCTCACTGATTTTGACATTTACATGGGAAAAATCTGCCCCAAGTCATCTACAAGTATCCCATAAGATATTGCAAGTTGTTCTGCAGATTCTTTGAGTGGAGAACATAAAATCTGTGAATTTTTGAAGTGATCAAAGTAATGTTCTTTGCCAGTCCTGAAAATAAGTGAAAGCCTTGACATGTCTGTGAGATTTTGGTTCTATGTTAGCCTCTGAATACTGTATGTGAAATCAGTAGTTACAATTAAAACCTGAAATACAAAGAAAAACTTTTAAAAGTGGTTTACTCTGAGTCTGAATGACCATTTATTTCATCACTACCCCATTATTAATATGCATGCTTCCATTCACATCCACATCCACAAATTTTCCAAGGATCACCAATCTTTTGTCTGCCAGGTAGAAGGAAAAGTTAATTGCATTTTGCATGCATCCTTTGGACCTATAACATCACTTTTCATGTACCTGAAGTATTGTTAATAGCTCATGTATAATTTTTCAGGTGTTTTCTTCTAGGTGACTTTTCCAGCAATTATGAACAATTTATTTTCCATACTTTCTCATTAAGTGTTTTGCATAAGCAATTAAATATTTGTTTGTTCCTATGGAAGTATAAGCCAGCATATTTTATATAAGAGTATCCTTCACATGAGTTGGATCAGTCCTTGAACTTGGTAGGAAGGTAGTTGTATCATGTTTAAGGGGAGTAAGTGGGAGAATACCCCTCACACATGTTGACACAAGCTACTTTTTCATTAGCGACTGTACGATACAATTAGGGCTTAAATTCAATATTTAGATTGACAGAGACTTTTGGAATATATAGAAGTGGTCTGTGTTACCTTCATCCAGAAAGTCTACAAAAATCCCATGATGAGGTTTTGAGTTACATTCACAAATGGCAGCCTGTATGGATTCTTTTATTTTTCTCATTTATTGCTTCTAAAGAGTGAAAAAATCAGTTTGACAAGTGAAATATTCATAATTTCTGTGTTATATTGTAGTTGTAGAAGCTATTTACATAAATTTCTTCAGTAGTAAATGCATTAGTGTGAAATTATGGGCCTTTATTTTAAAATAAGTCTTTAATTGGTACTTGATAGGAATGTTCCCATTCCTGCTATGGGAAAAGTAAACTTGTATATAAAGATTTTTACCTAAATAAATCATCTGCAAAATTTCCTTGTCTTTCAAATGAAACCAAAACAACTTCTCTAGGACAGACCAGTGCAAGGTTATATTTGTTTGAAAATATATCAGTTTCAATAGGTGCCATAAGTATTTAGCTAGTTTCCATCTATGTGTACACCTACACCCTGCAAGTAAAGGTATAAATCTTATTATAATCAGTTGAAAATAAAATCCAGCTTTAATAACCACAATTACCATAGAAAGAGTATAGTGAACTGAACATATTGGTAAATATGTGCAATACCACTAAACCTCGTCATGTGAAGAAACTGAATAAGAATTTGTTTAGATTAATTTCAACTTATTAGGCAGACTCATAGAAAATATACAAACAAAAATAACTTCAACTTGATGAAACACCCTTTGTGACACAAGGAATTATGCATCAGTTACATTGCAACAAAAATGTGAATCATTCTTGATTGTTTCCCTTAAATTATATCCTTTTCTTTATCTGTAACAATTGAGAGTAGTCATCATTTTCAGTTTTGCTTTGTTCCTGTACAAATCCAATTATATCTCCATCCTCTTCAAATGATCAGTCATTGCACCCATAATCTGCACAATACCCACATGTGTACAGAGAAGTCCACATCTCCAGCATTTTCAGTTCAGTTCACAACTTGTTTTATAAGTACATGTTATGAAAAGTAAGGAAGATGGTAAAGTCATTGGGGTGTAGAGTAATCCCTAGCCACTATTGCACTTGATGGAATGTGAGATTAGAATGTTGCATGCTGCTGCTGATTGTAAGGGAAGTGTAACGATAGCAAATTTGGCACGTATAGGCTGTTTATCAGGACTACCATCTGGCTTTTCCTCATAAATGACTAAAGAAATGCATCTTCAGGAGCAGAGATATCTCCATCTTCTGATGTAGTGTAGGATCTTGTAATTTTATATAAGGAACCTTTTTCCCCTTGTGATACAGAGCAGATGTTAGTGCATGCAGGAAAAGCAAGCTGCCAGTCATGTCGTTCATTTCGCTTTGATTTCTCCTGCTGCTGAATATTTTATCTGGTTGTGCCTTGTGTACAGGGATCATCATTTTGATATAAGCCTGAGGTTTGGTAAGAGCAATTATGAGAACAAGATCAGTGCCTTCCCCTGAAAGAACTGATTCCTGTCCTAAGCCATATAAGTTGATGTTGTTACTATCAGATTGTTAGCTTGTGCCCTTTGCCTGTTGAACCTTACAGATTCCAGATGTGTGGAGAGGCATTTGATCAATCCCACCTTCAGTATCAGTTCTTTCAGTCCTGGGAAGGTGTATGTACATGAGCTAGATCTGTCAGTGTCACACACTTGATGCCTTACATTGCATGGAATGTAACATAGCCACCTAAACTTGCAACCCAGTCAGCATTGTTGCTTGTTTATAAACTGGATATATGACTGTGAATCAGCTTCATACAGCAATGCTTTTCTATATGGGAAACAGAATCCTAGGTTAGAAACCATGTCAGTTTGTATTCTTGGACAAGAGCAGCAATGACAGCATGTTCATACTGATTGACTTTCTTTGTACTGTGTGTGACTATCATTGTCTTTCAGTTTCAAGATTCCATAAATTAACATACAAAAAGAATTTGGAACAACTTCAGTTTCCAGAAATTACTTGCTCAGCTGAAGGGAAGGCCTAACAATCAAAAGCTAGCAAATGGGTGTCATTTTGAATGATCAAAGCTTGTTTCTATCCTCCTTGTAACATCTGCAACAGGGTCACTTTTTCAGTGAAACATACCACTCCACTCCTACATATCAACTAATGTTATTTGATTTCGATAATGGTTCTTGTACTTCTTGAAGAACTGCTTTTTGTAATTAGCACCATGGGTTTCATAACTACTTATAATTGATATTAACTCATTAGCTGAATATTGACATCCATCATTTTCTTCCAAATACTCGCACAGTTTTATAAATGCCATTGAATTTTCCTCATCTACTTTTCATCCCTGGAGTGGAGTTTTCCTGACTTTGCACAGTCTGGCCTTAAGAACTATTTGTAGCATGTGTGGTGGTACCATCCCTCAGCTGCAACAAGATCAGTGACTTTGGACACTCAGAGAAGAATCTCTTTCCCCTAGTCATCATATTGTTAAGCATTTTTGTGAATGTTATCAACAAATTCTAGTGTTTCAATGACTATACTCATGAGAGGTTTTTTTCCTAATTTTTCTCATATCTGTAGAAACTTCTCCCAAAATATTCTCTGGGATGTAAAATCAAACTCCTGATTTCATGTAGCATGTGAACTTTTCTAGGTGTGGACTTCAAGCAACATATGTAGTCTTTTCTACACTTCACATAGACAACCAAGAAGCTCTTCTTTTTCCAGTAATTCTTTACTAGTGTTATTCAAACCTCCAATGACATGCACAGTTTCACCTAAAATTTTGATTTGTCGTCCATTTCAGTGCATTTTCAGTAGCTGAATTTGCTGTGTTTAATTCTGCCTGAAAGAAAGAAGGAAACATTAATGATCATATAGTGCTGAATAACATACATATGTATTTACAGATGTGACACAAATATGCAAAAAACTATGCTTGCAGATATCCATATATTCAAATTAGGAAAACTTGGTACTGTACTGGTATGTCCTAGATAGGTCATTTTGGTTTCATTTGAAAGATAAGAAATTTCTTCAGTTGATTTATTTAGGTCAAAATTTTGATAGACAAGTTAGTTTTCCCATATCAGGGGATGGGAATATTCCTATCAAGTGCCAGTAAAAATTTTTATAAATAAAAGCCCATAATTCATGCTGATATACTTACTACTGAAGAAATTTATGTAAATAGCTTCTACAACTACCATTTGGTGAAAATGGTACATATTGCATTTACCAAATAGATTTTTTTTACCTTTAGAAGCAATAAATGTGAAAAATTAAAAAATCCATAATTGCTGCCAACTTGTTGCTAAACTCCACAAGTAAAAAAAAAACTTTGGCGCAATCAAGTTTTCTGTCCAGTGGTAGCCTCAGCCACGGCCCGTAAACCTCTTAACCGCAGCCCTTGAAACTCAGCCACAGTCCGGTGGTGGCTGGTGGCCTTTGTTGTTGGTACCTATAGTGCTGCCAGAAGCATGATTATGGCTTAACTTTAACCTTAAATAAAATAAAAACTACTTAGGCTAGAGGGCTGCAATTTGTTATGTTTGATGATCAACATACCAATTTGCAGCCCTCTAGCTTCAGTAGTTTTTAAGATCTGAGGGCAAATTGACAGACCAAGCTGACACAATAGTTTTCTTTTACAGAAAACTAAAAAGCTATCATAGTAATTTTTGGGAATTTCTGGATAACGGTAACACAGATCAAGTCTAAATATTCCCAGTCTCAATTTGTCAATCTAAATTCTGAGGTTAATTTAACCAGTTGTAGTGTACTTTATGAGTTGAACTTGAATTTTTTGCATGTTTAAGTTTTTTGTTTTCGAGAGGTTTGCAGTGGTTGAGGTTTAATTCCTTTATCCCCATCAAGTTTAACATTTGGATCCCCCCTTTTTTTTATATTAATCTTCCTTGTAATTTCTGCAGTATTGCAATTGTAGGTGAGATGGTACTTCTGTTGAGAGGCAATAGGTAAAATAGGTATCAGTCAAGTGTTGGGCTACCTCTTTCCCCTTTTCTACTTAATTCCTTCGAACTCCTTCCCTTATTACAGCCCTTCTGAGGAGTAGGGGGGATATTGTGGGATGTGGGGATTATATATACACATTCTCTTACACATTGTCTCTGAAGCTTGCTGATGCTTCAACCCTTATGATGTTGCCTGCTGCATTGGCTAGTGCTGCAACCCTTATGATATTGACTGCTGTTGTCGTAGCTGCTAGGAGCTAGATGTTTTTTTTGAGTCTTTAATAGCGATCTTTCTTCCGGGACTATTGTAACCTTTCAGGGATGTAGCTAGACCCAGGTGAGGAAGGAACACTTGTCCTTCCATTACCTCCCCCTTGTCATCAAGCTCTCCTCCACCACTTTCCCCCTTCTCCCTTGTGGGAGGAGGAATGGAAGGGGTCTGAGGCCTCTTGCAAGAAGTCCTTTGGGTTTCTGTCAAGCCCTCTCTCAGTTGCCTGCAGGTGATTCTTGTAGCCTCTGATAGGGAAGGTATGGGCCTCCACTTACTTACCCACTTAGACAAGCTCTTTCTTTTATAATCCTGAAGGATTACTATAGGGGAGTCTGCTTCCCAAGCTCACTTGGCTGGTACTTGGTCTCAAGCACTTATAGGGATTTGGGACTTCACTCTCCCCCCTACTCATGGACATCACTTTGCCCCCTACTCATGTCTCAGAGCTCTTCCTCCTGCGTATCTTTAGAGACATGCTCGACATAACCTGTTCATTTCAGACTACCTGGATACACACTTTGGCATGTGCTCTGTCCTCGAACTTTGTTTGTACTTCAGGTGTTTGAGACATACAGTCCTCCTCACACATGGTCTATAGGCCAATATGCAGGTAACAATATTGCCTGTTTGTTAGGCGCATGCTTGATCATTGGCTTGTGCTCATGCCATTGGTGTGTAGCTTAAAGATACATCAGCTTCAGCAATTGTGTAATAATGTGTGCACAGCAGTGCACATGCATGCTCCTGTTCACCTGGAATGCAGCCAATGACTACAGAAGCTTAGAAAGTTTATGGATGGGTAAGCGACACTTCACTAACTCTCGTAGTGGGGATGGAGGGAGTTTGATGATCTTGAATTTCTTCACATATGTGCATTGACTACTACCTTGCTTTCTTGGTAAGTGCAGTTCAGATGATGCTATCTCCTTTCATTGTGCATACAGTTATCAGACTGAATGGTTGTTAGCAGTGTATGACAGACTTCCCTTTACACTACACTACTTTGAATACTGGGAGGGCCAGTTGTATGCATTCATGTTACTCAGACCAGGTTGGTATTTTACATGACAGCACCTTCTGCTGCTCTCTTGCATGGCCATTTATTAGCTTACTCTTCCTGAATCTTGTGTAGCTGTCATACCCACCATACTCCTCTGTTGGTGTTATGTGGGTTTATCCTGCACAGAAATACAGGAAGCTTTGCAGATGGTTGTCTGTGATATTACACTCACTAGGGATTTTGTAGTATATTTACTGACTCACACAAACATGTTTGCTTCAGTATGTTTGGTTTCAACCAGTCATACAGAAATCTATAAATTATCTGCTCTGGTGATTGTAAGAAGTTATGTATTATCATAAATTCATTATTGTGAGAAAATCTACTGGTTGGTGAGCCATGATCATGGGGGTTACATCTCCGTAATTATTTTTTAGTGATCGATAGTAACATTAGTACAAATTTACTCAAGAAGGGAACTCGGTGTTATTTATGTGCCTGTTTCTTAATGGTAAATGCAACTCATGCCATAGGGAATCTGTACCTGTAGAGGGCCTCGCCTCCTTTCAGTATCTCCACAGCATTGTTGGTACAAAAATCATCAGGCTCTCAGTTTGCCTAATGATCTTGAGGTATCACCTGCAGTCCTGTCATGAACCTCATTCTAAAGAACTCTTGTAGGGCCACTAAGGAAGCAGAGCAGTTGTTCTGACTGTTGTGGTAGAATTCTGCTTGAGGTGTTCTGGATCAGGTTAACATTCTGATCTGTAGATCAGAGCTTTTCTTGTTATCCAACATTCCAGCAGACAATTTCATTGCAACCATGTAGGATGCCTTAGATGGCACATGTCATAGCTCCTTCCACAATAGAAATTGTGATCATAGCCTAATGATTTTTGCAGGAAGGGGAAGTAAGACAAACCAGGAGCAGGAAGGAATAGCAGTTTTTCCTTGTTCCTCCCCATTTTCACTATCAAACTTCCATTGTCATGCTCCCTCCTTAAGCACCAATATACAGTAATTGTGCCTCTCTGTTGAACTTCTCAGTTCGGGAGGTCCTTTATTCCTCACACCATTGGACTGTGGAAGAATCTCCCTGAGGATGTTGAGCAATCAGAACCTCAAAAGTGCAAGCAAAGATACAATGCATTGTTGGGGCCTCAATCAGAACAAAGTAGATTAAAGAAAGGAGCAGATGGTGTTAAGTGGAAATGTGTTAGGTTACTCAAACAAAAATTCTTAACACTAATTTTCTGGGCTTGTCCTGTGTCGCTGAGTGAAATGTCCCTATACAGCACACATTTCTAGGTATAAGTATTGCTAGATATACCAGAGAAAAAAGCCAATAGGATGCCAGAGTTACTACCTCTGGATCGATACATCCTAATAGGATGTCGGTATGTCATCTAGGAGCGAGTGGAAGCCACTACCACAGACACTTTAACCCAATAGACTCCTCCTCACCAAAACCCCTCTGTCTAAGAGGTGCCGATACAACGGTCCCACCACCGCTACTACTAATTCTACCCACAATGCACCATCCGCTTATAGCACGCTTTACGAGCCACTCGTGATTTTTTGTGGTGCTAATATTTTATGCTTATTTTCTTTTTTTGGATTATCTCGTTTTCATGATGGCATCATCTGATCAAGGAACATCTTCTTCTAAGTTGAGTATTCAAAATTGAATGTTTTTGGTATGCGAACGGATTATTTTGTCCTGTTATTGTTTTCGCATGATCGACTGAGGGCCGCCATTTCGTGTTCGCTCATGGCGGCTTACTACAGTCTTTTATATGATTGCTTTCTTTTCGCTCAATCGATAGAATTTTCAATTACTACATTCCTTTTATGATAGTTTCAACTTTCGCTCGATCTGACGATCGACTATTATTTTATACCTTAGAAGTTGAAAGTTAGGCCTAGCCTAGTTTTCCTTTATTTACCGTTTGTAGACATATTTAATATGTCATTATGTCACTTATTATGTGTGTATTAGTTCTTGAGTCTATTTGGGTGGTGTTGTTAGCCTACCTGACCAGTTCGGCCTTGCCGATTCGTGGAAGGTAGGCTGTTAACCCAGTCTTCCTTCCTCCTTGGCCTATAGGCCTGAGTTGGTTCGGTTTTCTTGGGTGGCCTTTGTTCGGGTTTGAGTGCAGGCCCTTCTTCCCTGACCAGTTGATTCTTCAATCCTGGAAGTGATGTTGGCGCTAGCGCTCTTTCTCGTTCGAAATTTTGGCGAATCCTAGCCTACATTTCCAGGAGGTGCCTTCTGGAGGTTATGTTAGGTGATAGTACCATGTTCATCCTTTCGCCTTATCTCACCCCCTGTATATCAGTCTCTTTTGTCTTGGCTCTCCCGTTAGGGCATTTTAGAGCTTAGCTCATTTGCCCTTTTGGTTGAGATGACACTTCGTGGAAGGTGCCTAGGCACCTGACCTGTTGTTGTCGCCATGTTTTCACTCCCATGTCTTCCCGTTCCGCCCGTCCGGACCTGTTCTGGCGGCTATCGTTAGCTTCGCTTTAGCTTCTAGCAGAAACTTTAGCTTGAGCGCCGTTGTCGCTTTTTACGGCAGAACTGGAGAGAAGCTGTTATAAATTTTACTAGTAGTAATTGTGATTTATTTTCTGCTCCTGCTTCTCTACCACTCCGTCATCCGGACTCGTTCCGGCAGCTATCGTTAGCTCGCTTTAGTCTTAATAGGACTTTTGCTTGAGCGTCGTTGCTTTGTTATCGGCGGAATTGTAGAGGAGCCGGAATGATATGAATTTTGTTACTGTTATTATTTTCTGTGAGCGAAGTTTAGTGATTATCCCGACTCTTCACGTCGGCGAATAGCCTTCCCTGGTTGTTGATTTCTGTGCAATTAGTTAATTTATCGTGACGTTCCGGCGTCACCGGAATTGCTTTCCGGCGTGATCCGACTCAGGTCTGGCCCACCTGTTTAGGATTTCATCGGAGACTTCCGCCGTAGCCACAGTTTTCAACTCCGGTGTGAGGCGACCACCTCGTCTGGCATCCTGACGGCTGCGACGTGTGCTACACACTTTATTTAGACGTGGTTGATGATTCGGTACGTTAACCTTCAATTGTATTTAACACAGTTAGTTTAAATAATTGTGTTTATATTTGATATAAGATAATATCCTTGTCAATCCCATTTATTGACATGAGATTTAATTAACAGGTCCCTCGGTCCCGTCAAGCTTCGTCTCTAGCGACATTGAAGATCTGGGTTGGCGGCTTTGGACGCAATGTTGGTCAGGGGCGTCCTTATGTGCTGGCAGAGGATATCTGCAACATTCTTTACCCAAATGCTAGGGCCTCTGCAGCCGTAGCTCCTGAAGTAGCTGAACCCCTGATCAACAGGATTAGGCTAGAAACCCAGGTCTCGCCAGAAGATCAAGAGCTGTGCGGCGAAGTGGCCGAAGAAGTGGCCAACATCAACCTGGACGTCGAACCAATGGCCATCGACCCGGAGGAAGGTAGGGATGTAAGTGAGGCAGGTAGTCTTATTGATCCATTATCTCTCAATTCTCCTGTGTCTTCGTCTTCATCCTTCCAAGGATTCTCTAAGAGCTCCACCCTGGGGACCCGTTCAGGGTCGGTGATCCCCAAGGTGAAGTCCTCTTTGAAGACGAAGACATTACCTAAATTGACTAAACCCCCGAAAACCTCATCTGTACCTAGTTCCGCCAAGGTTTCATTGACTCCGAAACCTTCGACTTCCGCCCAGAAAGCTTCTCCCTCTTCTAAGGGGTCGAGAACAAAGTCGAGCAAGTCGAAAAAGTCTGACTTTGACCCTAAAGCTTTCGCGGAGTCCATGATGGGAATGTTTTCCGAACAGGTCTCTTCTCAGTTCAAGGCAATGTCTCGTGATCTTGCCTCGAGTCTTTTGTCGTCAAGAAAGTTCGTTCAATCCTTGGCGGACAGGTTAAAGAGCGCAAGAGGAGTCGCTGGCGGACTGGTTAAGTCAGGTCGGTACAGCAACGGTCCTATCCCATTCCAGACGCCTCTAAGCTTCCAGCTTATGAGGATTCTAACCCTTGGCGTCTTGCCTTTAATGCCCCTTTCGCTAATGGTAAATTAACCATTGAAGGTTGTGGCACCCGCCCTGTGGAAGATTACGAGTTCTTCCCAACGGATCTTGTTTTTCCCTTCCCGGGGTATGCTCGGCTTTCCGAGGATGCCTTGGTGAGGGAAGATAAGGTTCCCAAAGAAACAGTGATCTTCCCCAGGGATCAAGCGCAGTCGGCATGGGTTAGGATCCTATCTGACTGGGAGTGTTCGAACACTAGATTGACCCCTCATAAGGGGCGGTTTACGATGTTCACAGTAAATGAGGATGTCCCGACTCCCTGCACCTCTAAAGTGGCAGAATTAACCCTTCAGGCCGGAACAGAGGAGAAGCCTATGCCGCAGCTTCGTGAGACGGAGCCTACTTCTCTGCTCTTTCCAACAGATTTAGAATGCTGGACCGGAGCTCCGAAACCTTTACAGTGGGTAAACTAGATTCGAGTGCGCTCGAATCTCTTCAGTGAACAACTACCCAGGCTTCCGGAGTCCCTGATAAAAGCTGAGTATGAGGCTAGGTGCCGTCTCAGCAGATCTATCAATTCCGTCACCTCGGTGGAATTGACGTCTGCTGTTTACAAGGATGAACCTCTGTTCCGGGTCCTGACAAAATCACTACTGGCCTCATTCCAGAGTGATTTGTTTGATTTCATTGTGGCAAGGAGGAACTGTCGAAAGTTTGTTCTGGCTGACGCGACCATCCGTCATGAGCCGAACAAGCTGATAAAATCCTCTATCTGGGAGACCAATCTATTCCCTGAAGATATGGTCAATTCAGTAATCAGTGAGGCCTCAAGGGCCAACCAAAATCTTCGGATCCGTGGGACTCCCCTTTAAGAGGAAGTCATCAGAATTCTCGGGGCCCCAACCTAAAGGCAGGAAGAGGTCTAGGAGGTTCCATCCTTATAAGGCACCCCAGACCCAGACAATTGTTCAGACAGTCCCGGTAGGTCAGATTGCCCAGCCCTCCACCTCCAAGGGACATCCACAATACGTTGTACTGAACCAACCGGCCCACCATCCCACTGGTTCAACAACTTATGTTTCTCCTGCTTTCAACCCTACTTACGAGTCCCAGACCTTTCAGGGCTACCGCCAGTCCAAGGGAAATAGAGGTAGGGGGAGCTTCAGGTCTAGATCTGGCCCCAGACTCCAATCTCGAGGTAGAGGTTCAAGAGGAACTAGAGACAGCAAATCTTACAATAAATGAACATCCCCAGGTAGGTGGGAGGTTACGCCTCTTCAGGGACAATTGGACATTCAGTCCATGGGCCCACAGTATCATTTCAAAAGGCCTAGGGTGGAGCTGGGTAAGGGGACCCTCCACTTGTCAGGTTCTTTCAGACTCCAACATCAGATCTGTTAGACTATACAGAAGACCTTCTTTTAAAGAAGGCGATAAAGAAAGTCAGACATTTAAAATTTCAAGGACGCTTATTCAGCGTGCCAAAGAAAGACTCAGACAAGAGAAGAGTGATTTTAGATCTGTCAATTTTAAATTCTTACATTCAATGCGACAGGTTCCGTATGTTGACCGTCTCTCAGGTGCGGACCTTACTTCCCCGTGGAGCCGTCACCACCTCTATAGATCTTACAGACGCTTATTATCATGTTCCAATAGCAAGAAACTTCTCCCCTTATCTGGGGTTCAGACTGGGAAGACAGGCTTACTCGTTCAGGTAATGCCTTTCGGACTGAACATAGCGCCCAGGATCTTCACCAAACTGGGG
Organism: Macrobrachium rosenbergii; assembly: GCF_040412425.1. Lineage (NCBI taxonomy): Eukaryota > Metazoa > Arthropoda > Malacostraca > Decapoda > Palaemonidae > Macrobrachium > Macrobrachium rosenbergii. The sequence continues at coordinate 36,514,338 of NC_089777.1, forward strand.
AAGTTGTGGTACAGGAACTGAGATCTCAAGGTATCAAGGTGGTGGCTTATCTGGACGATTGGCTAATTTGGGCCTCCAGCGTCTCCGAATGTCAGAAGTCGACAAAGTTAGTAATTCAGTTCCTAGAGTATCTGGGCTTTCATATAAACATAAAGAAATCTCGTTTAACCCCGGCAACCAAATTTCAGTGGCTGGGCATTCAGTGGGACTTAAGCACCCACAAACTTTCAGTTCCCCCAGCAAAATGCAAAGAGATTGCCAAAGCAACAAGGCAGTTTCTCAAGTGCAAACGAGCCTCTCGTCGCACTCAAGAAAGAATCCTGGGTTCCCTCCAGTTTGCGTCAGTAACAGACCTTCTCCTCAAAGCAAAACTGAAGGACATAAATCGAGTGTGGCGAAGTCGAGCCAATTGCAAATTCAGAGACAAAGTCTCCCTCATACCTCCAATCTTAAAGAAAAGACTTCGTCCCTGGACAACGGCCAAAAGTCTTTCCAAATCGATTCCATTACAATATCCCCTCCAGCCCTGATCATCCACACGGACGCATCTCTGACTGGTTGGGGGCTATTCACAGTACAAGAAGGTTCAAGGAATCTGGTCAAGCCACTTTCGTCTCTTCCACATAAACATTCTGGAAGCGATGGCAGTTTTCTTGACTCTGAAACGCGTTTACGTCTGGCCAGGAACATACATATCAGGCTAGTTCTGGACAGTGCAGTGATAGTTCATTGTTTGAACAGGGAGGTTCCAAGACAAGTCACATAAATCATGTTATGATAGCGATCTTTTCATTAGCAATGAAAAATCATTGGCACCTGTCAGCAACACATCTGTCAGGAGTAAAGAACGTGATTGCAGATTCTCTGTCAGGACGTCTCCTCTAGAATCGGAATGGTCCTTGGACAAGAAATCCTTCAATTGATTCTCCAACAGATTCCCGGGCTTCAGGTGGACCTTTTGCCACGGAATCAAATCACAAACTCACATGTTACATAGCTCCGAACCTGGACCCTCGGGCTTATGCTACAGACGCAATGTCAATAAATTGGAACAAATGGGAAAAGATCTATCTCTTTCCTCCAGTAAATCTTCTGTGGAAAGTTTTACACAAACTCAGGTCATTCAAAGGTCAGATAGCCTTAGTTGCTCCCAACTGGCCGAAGAGCAATTGGTTTCGCTTCTGTTAGAGCTGAAACTCAAGGCCTTGCAAATTCCTCATCCAATATTAACCCAAGTAGTGCAAACTCAGATTGTGTCAGCTTCCTCAAGAATGCTGAATGCCCTAACTTTATGGATTTCATGAAGTTTTCGGCCCAGAAAATGCTAATATTGATCCTCAAAACACATTATTTTTGGAATCAGATAAGAGAGAATCTACTCTTCGCCAGTATGATTCAGCAGTTAAAAACTTGCTATTTTTCTGAAGGATTCAGACGTTCATACTATGACTACTAATCTTACGATCTCATTTTTTAAGACCCTTTTTGACAAAGGTCTGGCAGCTAGTACAATTTCTACAACTAAGTCTGCCTTAAAGAAAGTATTCCTTTGGGGATTTAACATTGATCTGACGGACTCATACTTTTCATCTATTCCTAAAGCTTGTGCCCGTCTTAGACCAACAACCCGTCCTAAAACGGTTTCTTGGTTTTTAAACGATGTATTAAAGTTAGCCTCAGACACAAATAATGAGTCTTGCCCTTATTCGACTCTTCTTAGAAAAACTTTGTTTTTAATTAGCCTGGCTTCAGGAGCTAGAATCTCTGAACTGTCAGCCCTTTCTAGAGAGCCGAATCATGTGGATTTCTCCCATCAGAGAGAGGTTCTACTCTCTCCAGATCAAATGTTTCTAGCTAAAAATGAAGATCCTCTAATTAGGTGGTCTCCTGGAAGATAATACCCTTTTAGAAGATCCCTCCTTATGTCCGGTGGTCACATTAAAAGCCTACCTAGAGAGAACCTCTCTCAGAGGTCTTCAGGTCCACTTTTGTTAGAGAAAATGGTGGAACCATTTCCTTGAATGGCATTAGGCAACAAATACTTTATTTTATTAAACAAGCTAATCCGGATTCAATCCCCAGGTCCATGATATCCGGGCTGTAGCCACCTCAGTTAATTATTTCCAACACATGAATTTTGAGGAAATTAAAAATATACGGGCTGGAAATCCCCTAGAGTTTTTAAACGTCATTATCTCAAATCCTTGAGGCTTTGAAGTTTTCTGCTGTCGCTGCAGGAACATTGTTTCCCAGAGTCAGCCTAATATTGTTTTATAATATTTTATTGTTGGTAATTTGTAATTGTAATTGTTGTATTTTGCTTGCCCTACCAGTTGGTACTTCTCACCTACCTGCCTCGCTTGTATTCCCGTCCTTCCTATTTTGTTGTCTGGGTTTTGGGTTGCTTCTCAATCCATTCCTGGCTTTGCCTTATCACCTTAGTTGTTAAGTTTTCACTAAACATTGTTTTATAGGTGATGGTTACTAGTTTGTTTATTAATCTTAAGATTGTAACCACATCATTTTGCATTAATTAAGTTAGTTATTGTCCTTTTGTACTAATTTATTTTTATATTTGCTTTTAAAAAGCATATTCAAAATAAAAATTTTATTTTATCCTTAATACATTAATCCTTTTTATATTTACAAGCTTCTTTGGTCAATTCTCTGCTACTATTTCACTCAGCGACACAGGACAAGCCCAGAAAAGGGATTTTGACAAAGGAAAAATCTATTTCTGGGTGACGGCCTGTGTCGCTCAGTGAACCCATCCCTCTCTTTATTTCCCACCCTGATCTAGCCAAAAAAGCTTGGGTGCTATTTCGGGATGGTGCATTGTGGGTAGAATTAGTAGTAGCGGTGGTGGGACCGTTGTATCGGCACCTCTTAGACAGAGGGGTTTTGGTGAGGAGGAGTCTATTGGGTTAAAGTGTCTGTGGTAGTGGCTTCCACTCGCTCCTAGATGACATACCGACATCCTATTAGGATGTATCGATCCAGAGGTAGTAACTCTGGCATCCTATTGGCTTTTTTCTCTGGTATATCTAGCAATACTTATACCTAGAAATGTGTGCTGTATAGGGACATTTCACTCAGCGACACAGGACAAGCCCAGAAATAGATTTTTCCTTTGTCAAAATCCCTTTATTCTTAAAACTAACTTACAACTAATAAAGTTTAACATGCTCTACCTGTAGGAGGTCAAAACTAATTAACAACAAAAACAACAATACATATCAATACAAACAAACACATATAGAACTTCAGTTTACTTTAAAAAAAAAAATATATATATATATATATATATATATATATATATATATATATATATATTATATATATAAAAAAAAACGAACGCCCACTACATTTGTAAACAAATCATAGCAATGATATAAAAAAGGAAAATAAAAGGGAAAATTTTAGTTCACATATTTTTTCAATACTTAGACATTTCTCCATTATTTTTAAGTACAGCTTTTAACCTTCTTGGCATTGAATGTGCTAAATCTTTGAAATATTGTGCATCCATGTCTTCAAATAAAACTTTACGGATGGCATCCTTCAATTTGGGAGGGACGTTTCTCATCTGCTAGTGCCTTCAGTTTCCGTTTCATGTATGCCCAGCAATTTTCAATTGGGTTTAAATCTTGAATTGTATATGCCAGTCCAATTTCTGAATATTAAATTCCTAAGAAGGTTTGTGACCTTGTAGAAATCGGTGGCAAGGTGCTCCATCTTGCATAAATACACGCATGCCCAAAAGTTCCTTGTAAGGGACTAATTCATTTTCCAAGACATTTTCATAAATCTCTCCATTCATTGTCGTGCTCTCTGGGAGAAAATATAATCCCCACTACCCCCATATCCGCTGAAACATCCCCATACCATCACATAAGCTGGATGTTTCAGTCTTGACTGTGTATTTTGATGCATATATGTTAGATCCTTGGGGCCTCCTTACTTTCTTGCCAGCGCTATGAATAATGTGGAAGTTAGATTCATCGCTAAAAACTACCCTTTCCCAATCCTTTTCAGTCCACTTCAAATATTTTCTGCAAAAAGCCATCTATAATTTTTTTTTTTCATAGGCTTAGTGAGGAGTGGTTTCTTTGCTGCAACACGACATGGGAGACCAAGGTCTTTCTGCAATCGATGTTGCACGGTCCGTTCAGATACGTTCCTAAGCAGATCAGGGTTTTGAGACTTCAAAATTTTGGCTGGCATTGATGGATGTTCCATAACAATCCTTTTTAAAATGTTATCCGTTCTTTTTGTAGTTTTTCGTGGCCTCCCTGAGCCTTTCTTCCGCTTCAGTGATGAATCAAGGTCTCCTGTCTTGGAGCGGTTGCACCACAATGAGACGGTGCTTTTAGAGATTCCCAGCTCTCTTGCAATAGCTGACATTGACTTGCCAGTTTTCCATAGGGTCACAATTTCTGCTTTCTTAACCAAGGATATAAGTTTTAGCCATAATTCATTAGCTAGCGGCAAGAGCGCCAAATGTAGCGGTGACGAAAGCGTGAATGGGGCATATAGTATATACAATGACAGCCATTTTTTGTGATAGCTTGAGTATCACTGAAGTGCATTAGAAACTCATGGTACCGAACATATAGACAATACAGGCTGCCAGACGAACGATAAATTGGGGAAAATATATACTTCTGGGCGGAAATCGCAAGAAAAGTCCGAACGCTTATTACAGTAATATATAGGAGGATGATGGCTTTTTTTTTGCAGACTGTATATATATATATATATATATATATATATATATATATATATAATATATATATATATATATATATATATATATATATATATATATATATATATATATATATATATATATATAATATAAGTATGTATAAGAAGTTCCAAAACTTAACAACTAACTTTCACTCATCAATCCCACCCATACACACAATGACAACCTTGGCTCTAGAAAATATATATATGGATATATATATTATATATACAGTATATATAATATATATATATATATATATATATATACATATACATATATATATATATATATATATATATATATATATATATATATATATATATATATATATATATATATATATATATCTCTATACATATATATCTCATGGCACTGTCCATCAAGGGCACATACTATTTTCTCCAGTGCACAAATACTGTACAGCAGCACCAATACTGTATTAGACTAATAGTCCATTCACACCTTGTCCTTTATCTGAGGGACTCTTAGTTCAAATGTAAAAACTTCCATATTACCACACTTGCACTGCATAAAAAAACACCCGGTTGCTTCCTTGATTCTATATCCCACGCACCAACTTTAAGTGTCTTTGAATTTATAGTATTCTGATGTTCACCCTGACATCCATAAAAATCACACAAGGTCTCATAAAAAAAATACAAAGGCTGCCCAAAAAAGGGAGAAGTTGTTTCTCTTTTTCCCTTATACTATCTCATTCCTGCAATAAAAAGAAAAATATTTATTATATACATTGAGCTAAAAGAAACTCAGAAACATAGACACAAAAGCAAAATAAAATATCACCTTACTATTTTTGGTTTTTTAAAATACAAAAATAAAGTTTTCCTTCTTCAACCAAACCCATTTGATAAAAAAAACTACCACATTCCCCCTTACCAGAGAAGGTAAACCCCTTTACCCTTCTTGTAACTACAACCCCCTTCTGGCTATCCTGTCATTCCATTACTGGACCTTGACTGCTGGTCCACGGTCTCTGTCATTCAGATTCACCTTCAGTTACTCCTTCATGGTGTTCTGGACTCAGATTATTCATACTGTCTCAGCTTGAGGTTCGCTCTATTTCCTCAATAGCTGATAACATACTTAACACCTCTTCTGCACTCTTTTCCATTACTGTCCTCCTTCGGTCCGGATCCTGGGGACTCTTCCCAACTACAACTTCATGTACTCCTAACACTTCTCCATCCACATTTACACCTTCACTCAACTTCTCCACTTCTTAAGTCAACAGAAAACCACAAATACTGTAGGTATCTTCAGTATTAGTTAACTCCAATCCCTCTGTCAAATTACTTTTCTTTTCAGTAGCTGTCTTTGTAGCTATTAATTCAATCCCTTCTGTATCCCAAACAAATCCTTTGAAATCATATTTCCCTGACTCCTTTACAGACTTTCCCTTTTTCTTATGTATCTTCCTTTTTGTAACCATTACTGCTTGTTTATTTCCCCAGAAACTAACCTCTTCTTCGTCTGTAACTTCTCTACCTTTCTCTCTTGCAAAGATTTCAATTATCGGATGTATTCTTAAATATTCTGGGGGTTCTCTCCATTTCCTTAACTGATTATGATATGCTCGAATTTCTTCCTTTTCTCCTTTTTCGTTTTCATACTCAAATCCATAGCTCAATCCATTTGACCAAACTCTTCCTACCTCGTATGGTCCTTCATATTTGTCACGCATTTGATTTACTGTCTGTCCATCCTTTTCAACTACTTCCTTTAACGCTTTATCACCCACTTTATAACTCTCAAATTTTTTATTAGCTTGTCTCCACATCTGCTCCTCCTCACTTGAACTTAATGTTGCTTTTACAAATCTCTCATAATTCATAATATATTTGCCAGTGCTTTTATGTACTGACACATTGTAAACTGAAAGAGCCTTACCTAACCACAAATCCCATTCATTCTCTCTTTCAGTCATCATTTGCAACAGCTCACTCAAAGTACTTATGGTCATATCTGCTAACCCATTAGTGCTAGGCATGTAGGGAGTTGTCAGTACATTCCATATCACCCATTCTTTTAACATTTGCTCAAACGGTCTTCCAACAAACTTAGGTCCGTTGTCACTCAACACTCACACAGGCCTTCTCACGCAGGCACGCAGGCAACAAACTTGTGCTGACCAGCCTCGCTACGTTCGCACTCATGTTATTCTTCTTAGGTACACAACTCACAAACTTACTCTTGTGATCCACCATCATTACTGCTCCTACATTTCTCTCGCAGTTAGCGGGAAAGAAACACAATCAATCACCACTAACTCAAACCGCAGGCTTGCATATACTCCCTGATACTTTCCTCTCTGAAACTCTTCACGCGTAGTCGCCACGTCTGCACAAATTCTCAAATACGGCAAAAACATTCTCTCTTTCATGCACTCGACCAACTTAAATCTTCCCATATGGCCGTACCTATCATGTATTAATTTACACTTTCCCAGAGTACCACTTTCCAAGAAAACAGGTGCATACAGCATATTAATTCACCTAACCATTCTCTCAAAAAGTAGACTATGCCTTCGCAAAAGACAAACATATATGCAAATCTTTTATAGTCTCTTAAGACTAAAGGCCATAATCTTAACGGCATTTTCCTCCTTACACAGGCTTAACTCACTCACAGAGGAACTTCTTCGCTCCATTTTGTCTACATCTAAAGTCAGTAAGTCGCTATCACTCCCACCGGCTTCTAGCACATCCTCATTCGCACTCTGACCCATACTAACTAACCCTACAAACTTAGCCATACAGACCGACTCATTCTGTATCCTGGCTACGACCGACTCCTCCTTTAACAATAATCCCCTCTTTACATCTCGAAAAATCTACTCCAAACAGGAAACAACAAGGTATTTGTTGGTCTCCTAATACCACAAATCTAAAGTCTGTCTCCAAATCTCCTACTTGAATCTTCAATTTTACTTCTTCCCATCCAGAAATTCTTCCTGTAATTCCTTTTATTGGAACATTCACTGATCTTCTTTCAACACTCCAGCTCATCCTTTCTACATCACTAACAACTGAGGAAATCTTTGCCCCTGTATCACAAATCTACAATACTAACCTTGGTTTACACTAACTCCAGCTGTCATTTCATCACTTCTATCTTGTTCACACTGATACACCTCTGTCTCACCGAACAGATTTCTTTTTCATCTTCCCCTGATCATCCACTGCTAACAGTGCAGAACCCCTGATCATCCACTGCTAACAGTACAGAAGGTTCTGCTTCCCTAATGCTTTCTTCCCCCACACACTTCCTTTCATAATTCTTCCTCTCAACAACCCAGTTATAGTGCACCCCACTTAAACACTGCAAGTGCAACACACAATCACCCCCTTTCATTCCTTCTTTATGTTACACTATGGGTTTACTACCACCAAAGTACACGTTTACACTACCACTTGATACTTCCTACTCACCACAATTAACACCTCTTGGAACGGAACCACTCTCGGTCACATCATCACTTTCAACTCCTTATACTGGCTCACATTCTTCAACCTCAAACATCCAGGCACTCTTGCTTTCAATCTGTCATTTGCTAAATCTCTGAACCCGTACCATACACTTTCAAATAAAAAATCTCCACCTCTACTCTCACGGGCAACTACAAACCCATTTGGCAAATTCTCAGGATTTATATCCCCTCTCTTTTCTATAGTTAGTTCTCCATGTAATCTGGACATCAGATCCGCAACATTTCTTTTCCCCGGGATGTACTCTACTACAGAATCAAAAACACTCAAATCTTCCAACGTTCTTGCAATCCTTCCATCCGCACCTTTCTTCTTTGCAAATGCACAAGAGGCTGATGATCCGTTCTTACTACAAATTTCACTCTGTACAAGAACGGTCTCAAAGCTTTTACACAAAATCTCAATGCTGCCAACTCTCTTTCAATCACCGAATACTTTCTTTCAGCTACACTAAAGGCCTTAGACACATAAGCCAACACTCTCTCTCAACTCCATTCACCACCTGTTCTTGCATCAGACATCCACCCATTGACATACCACTAGCGTCAGTACTGTATATACTTGCAACCAACTTACTTGCATTTGGATTATAGTCTGGATATGCCAACTTTACTTATTTTACTACCTCTTTAATAATAAATAGCTTTAATAATAAATTTCCTGCCAAATTCTGCTAATCCCAGAAATGCACGTAACTCATGCACTGTCCTAGGTCGCTGGAAATCTCTCACTTTCCCTACAGTTTCTCTGACTTTCGCAGGCCAGATGCACTCACCATATGCCATAAAAATTCCCTCTTCCGCAAACCACTCACACTTCGCCATTTTCATTTTTGCACACACTTCTTCCAACTTTTGCAACACTGCATTCACCAACCTCTTATGCTCCTCCACTGTCTTACTAACCACCAAAATATCCAAAAAGACCATCACATTTTCACGAGGAAACTCACTCAATGCCACATTTATAGCTCTCTGAAAAGCAGCAGGTGCATTTGCTAACCCAAAAACTAAGATTTCCAAACTGATAGTACTTCGTAGACGTAGAAAAAGCAGTTATTGGCCAGGAATCTTCGGCGACTGGCATCTGGTAATACCCCCTTACCAGATCCATCTTAGTAAATACCTTCATCCCATGCATACTATACACACACTCTGACACTACGCACTTTGGGAATCGATCTTTTTCTGTCACCTCATTCACTCTCCGATAATCTACACACATTCTCAACTTTCTGTCCGGTTTCCTTACTGGTACAATAGAACTTTCCACGCACTTTCACTCCTCCTTTCTCTAACTGTTCAAACTGCTGTTCAATCTCTTTCATCACTGGGGCAGGAAAATGTTTGGGTCTTTGGTAAATTGGTGTCTGGTCTGTCAATTTATTCTTGATTCTGTTAATTTCCTGGTTCCAAAGTCTGTCTCCCTGACTCAATACTTTCCTCGTTTCCCACAGCATCTCGTATACTTCTTGTTTTTCATATCTTTACAACCTATTCCCCTCCATCGTTTCTAATTGGTATTTCCACATACCTGTACACAAACTTTCGGATTACTTGTATCTAATATCCCGTCAAATACATGAGCTTGTCTTTTTATTTTATAACACGCATCGCCTCCTACCACATACATTATTCCAGCTTCATTTACTTCAACGCCAAGATTCTCTCTCCACCCTATTTTCACACTTAAGTGTTTTATTGATTCTTTAAACTTAATATCCACTTTTACTTCTGACCCTTCAATACCTTTAACATAACCAATACAAACATCGTTTCTTAATTCCTCCTTCATTCTATCGAACGCTTTTCTATACACCACATTCCCTTCACAACCAGTATCCACCAGCGCTTTCAAATCTACTCTGCCTCATTCTACCACTATGCATAAACAACGATTCCATTTCTCTCCAGTGTTCTCACTAATATTTAACACTTCTAACCCTTTTATATCTGAGGATTCACCGCACCATTTCTAGTTTCCTTGGTTCACAATTTTGCTCTTACACATTTCCGTTGGGTATCCATCCGTCTCACAATTACTGCAATGACTTCTAGGACTTTTACACATTCTGGTGAAATGTCCTTTTCCTCCACAATTACCACTCTTCGTTACATCAGCCATATTCAAGATTCCATTTCTATTCCTCTGGCAATTTTGTATGATGTGCCCCTGTCCACAACCAAAACATTTCAGCTTGTCTACCTTCTGACAGTCTTTAATTAAATGGCCTTTTTCTCCGCAACTAAAACAAGTACCCACTGCCCATCTGTAAGCTGAGTTTTCATGCCCTATTCCCCCACATCTGAAACATTTTTACTCCCTGATGCTCATCCTCATTTTGGTCCTCTTACATTTCCACTAGGCCTATTTCCATTAAAGTATTGTCCTCCCACATTTACGTTTCTGTATCTTTCCTTACTTCTACTTCCACCCCTGTTCCAATTATTTCTACCCTTAGTATTTTGCATACTTCTGTCTCTGGATCTCTGGATCGTTCACCCTTCTGGTATTCCTCCAATAACTTCCCTACAACCTTAACCCTTAAACGCCGAGCCTCTGTTTACAAAAACGTCTCCTGTATGCCGGCGGCGTTCGGGAGTTAGCGCCGAAGCGGAAAAAAAGTTTTTTTTAAAAATCACAGCACGCTTAGTTTTTAAGATTAAGAGTTCATTTTTGGCTCCTTTTTTCTGTCATTGCCTAAAGTTTAGTATGCAACCATCAGAAATTAAAAAAATATCATTATCATACATAAATATTGAAATATATGACAGCGCAAAAAAAAATGTTCATATATAATTTTATACAAATCGCGTTGTGAGCAAAACAGTTAAAGCTAACGGTTTTTTTTTCTTTGTATTGTACACTAAATTGCGATGATTTTGGTATATAACAAATTGTAAAATGATCAAAGCAACACAGAGAAAATATTATCACAAAATGATGCATGAATTCGTAACGAGCTGACGTAAAAAAATTTTTTTTTCAAAAATTCACCATAAATCGAAATATTGTGCTAGAGACTTCCCGTTTGTTGAAAAATGAAGCTAATTGATTGAATATTACTAGACTGTAAGTGTTTTAGCTTACAATTGCAGTTTTCAACCATTTCGGTCGAGTTAAAGTTGACCGAAAGTATTTTTTCTATTTATCGAGATTTATATGAAAATATTTCAAAACTGATAAAAGCTACAACCATGAGTTATTTTCTGTTGTATTGTAAATGAAATTGCGCACATTTTCATATATAAAACTTTATGTAACGACTAATATAAAACGGTGCAAACATTACGACAACGTGACAAAAGAATTTCTGAGATGTTCGGCCGAGTTACTGCGCGGACGTAAGGAAAATGTTTTTTCAAAAATTCACCATAAATCGAAATATTGTGCTAGAGACTTCCAATTTATTGCAAAATGAAGGTAAATGATTGAATATTACTAGAATGTAAGAGTTTTAGCTTACAATTGCGTTTTTCGACCATTTCGGTCGAGTTAAAGTTGACCGAAGGTTGAAATTTTGGCAGTTATCGTGATTTATGTGAAAATATTTCAAAACTGATAAAAGCTACAACCATGAGCTATTATCTTTTGTATTCTACATGAAATTGCGCACATTGTCATATATAAAAGTTTATGTAACGACTAATGTAAAACGATGCAAACATTACGACAACGTGACGAAAGAATTTCTGAGATGTTCGGCCGAGTTACCGCGCGCAGATGTAAGGAAAAAGTTTTTATTTTTTTTTCAGAAATTCACCATAAATCGAAATATTGCGCTAGAGACTTCCAGTTTGTTGCAAAATGAAGGTACATGATTGAATATTACTAGAATGTAAGAGTTTTAGCTTATAATTGCGTTTTTTTACCATTTCGGTCGAGTTAAAGTTGACCGAAGGTTGATATTTTGGCAGTTATCGTGATTTATATGAAAATATTTCAAAACTGATAAAAGCTACAACCATGAGTTATTTTCTGTTGTATTCTACATGAAATTGCGCGCATTTCCATATATAAAACTTTATGTAACGACTAATATAAAACGGTGCAAACATTACGACAATGTGACGAAAGAATTTCTGGCATGGATGTAAGGAAAATTTTTTTTTTTTCAAAAATTCACCATAAATCGAAATATTGTGCTAGAGACTTCCAATTTGTTGCAAAATGAAGGTACATGATTGAATATTACTAGAATGTAAGAGTTTTAGCTTACAATTGCGTTTTTTTACCATTTCGGTCGAGTTAAAGTTGATCGAAGGTTGAAAAATTTTGGCAGTTATTGTGGTTTATATGAAAATATTTCCAAACTGATAAAAGCTACAACCATGGGTTGTATGTTGCTGTATTTTACATGAAATTGCGCACATCTTCATATATAAAACTTTATGTAACGGCTAATATAAAACAGTGCAAAACTTATGACAAAATGACGAAAGAATTTCTGACATTTTCGGCCGAAGTTACAGCATGGCGGGCGTAAGAAAAAGTTTTTTCAAAAATTCACCATAAATCGAAATATTGTGCTAGAGACTTCCAATTTGTTGCAAAATGAAGGTAAATAATTGAATATTACTGGAATGTAAGAGTTTTAGCTTACAATTGCATTTTTCAACCATTTCGGTCGAGTCAAAGTTGATCGAAGGTTGAAATTTTTTGTAGTCGACGTACGGTACGTCCACTCGGCGCCCAACAGACAATTTTAGTCGACGTATGATACGTCCAGTCGGCGTTTAAGGGTTAATATCTTCATTTATCCGAGCATCTCTGTATGATGTATCACCACCTACATTCAATCTTGCACATAACTCTTTTTCTTCTTCACAATCACACTTTAAATCTTCTAAAATTTCTAAGACATCTTCCCAATTTATACTTTTACCATCCCATTTCTTACTTCTTTTCACTTTACATTACTGTAATGTTTCTACTTACTTTTTTCAGGTATTGTTACCAAAAACTTCTTCATTAGCTTCTTATTTCGTTCAATATTTTTGCCCCCAAATTTCTTTCTTGCTGATGTTTCCAATCTGTGAGCATATAATACTACCTCTTCTCCAGGTTTCATTTTTCCTTCTTCGAAGCGATTATCTTCCTTAAATACAATACTACCTCTCATCCTATAGACTTGTGTCTGATTATCCTGTCTTTTAAGGTGTCATATGGTAGTTCACACTCACAAATGCTCTTACAATATTCCTTCAATCTTCCCTCCAAAAACTCTCCCAGCTGAGTTGCCCATACCTGATTATTATTACCATAATTTTGCCTACAATATCTGTCATATATAATAAAATATTCCTTAATATCCTTTCCCTTTCTTAGATCATATTTAGCAATTCGTGAACTTTTTCCTCACTACTAGTTCCCAGTAAGTCACTTTCTATGTCACAACTATCTTTCGTTGGTTCATACCCCTTTTGTTTCATCTTAGGCTTCTTACTTTGACTCTTTTTCTTATCTTCCTCTTCCTTGCTACTTATTTCTTCATAATGCCTCCTGCCCAACTATCATTTTCTTCCCTTGACAAACCACCTCCAACAGCTCTTGAGTCTCTTCTGGGTACTTTTATAATAGCTCCTTTACTCCTATCTTCCTTCATTCCTTTATCTCCCTCTCCCAATCCTTTCAAAACATTTGCTATTTTTCTGTCTAGTAATTCTCCTATCTCTGCCCTTATTCTTATTGAATGTTCACCTGAGGCTTCTACCATCCCTAAGTGCTTACTAAATCCTTCCAAAGCTTTAGCTTTTTTCCTTTCCACCATTTCCCCTATCTCCGTCTTCAATCTTTTTAATCTCTCCTTTGAGGCATATACCGCCTCAAGTAGCTGTTCCCTTTCTGGACTAAACAACTTTTCACCCGCTGTTAATTCCCTTTCACCTTCCATATTTCCTCCTCCTGCCATCTAACAGGTTGTTTTACGTTATCTTACTGACACTCTCCCTTCGAGGGCCCCACGTTGGACGCCAAAGAAATATGTTGGGGCCTCGATCAGTAGAACAGAGTAGAGTAAAGAAAGGGGCAAATGATGTCGAGTGGAAATAAGTTAGGTTACTCAAACAAATATTCTTAACACTAATTTATTCTTAAAACTAACTTACAACTAATAAAGTTTAACATCTTTTACCCCTAGGAGGTCAAAACTAAATACTGTAACAGCAAAAACAACACTACAAACAAACACATAGAACTTCAGTTTACTTTAAAATGCATATATATAAGAAGTTCCAAAATTTAACAACTAACTTTCACTCATCAATCCCACTCATACACACAACAACCTTGACTCTAGAAAAAAACAAATTCACAAAAGAATCAAATGGATATATATATATATATATATATATATATATATATATATATATATATATATATATATATATATATATATATATATATGTATATATATATATGTATATATATATATATATATATATATATATATATATATATATATATATATATATATATATATATACATACATATATAAATATATATGTACATATATATATAAATATATATATATATATATATATATATATATATATATATATATATATATATATATATATATATATATATATATATATATATATATATATATATATATATATATATATATATATATATATATATATATATATATATATATATATATATATATATATATATATATATATTTATATATATATTTTTATATGTTTCCTGGTGCAGGTGGATATGACTCCACAATTATTACTTTACTCGAAAATGGCCTTGTAAGATACCCAGGACATATAAAACACAAACAAAAAAGAAGTACACGGAGCGGAGGGCTCTTCACTATATGAAACACGTGGATATAAAAATAGTTATATTTGATAGCACACAAGGTCAAAAGGAAAATTAACTGAAAATACGGTAAATTACTGTCGTCAGAAGTCCTCCCGAAGGGGGAGCTGGGAATGCCAGGAACACGGACCAAGGATAATTTTACAGGCGTCTTTCTGATTAATATTTGGACCCACGTTACATCTAATGCTGGAATTTGGGGATTGAATTACTAGAAGGGTGCACTGAAGGCGCCAAGGACTCCCGAGGCGTTACTTGTGACTCAGAGGAAAGAAGCTGTGAACACGTGGGCCTGGCTTGAACCAAGGAATATCAGGGAACACAAAGTTATAGGCAGAGATTAATAAATGCAAAAGGGCTAAGTAATCGTGACTAGCAACTCGTTTTGGGTACATTACCACATTTGTAGGGGCGTAGGGATGATGCGTCTTCTGCCGAGATACACCGTCGACAAAAGGGCCTCCCTCAGCCAAGGTACTGCTTCAAGTCGCAGATTTGGGCGAAAAGGGCGCCCTTGGGATGATGAAAAGGCCGCCGTTTAATGTCAGCTCAGCGTTTGGGAGACTTGCAATCCCCTTGCAGTCTTCTAAGGCCACGTGGAATGGAACACGGGCACAAAGGGGCGATGGCTCCACGTGGCGGCGGAAGGAAAACGGAGGGCAGGGCAAGGCAGCCGAGACTTAACTTGTTTCGGCTTAAACTAGCGAATCGCTGTGAGAAAGAGCTGTCCTGGCCCTGACCTTTTATTGCTTCGAAAATGTCCTGACCCAAAAATATCATAGAAAACGATTTTCTTTCCCTGTACCAAAGAAAACAGTGCAAAGCCAGATTACTGTCCCCAAACTATTATATTCTCTGAGCCCCTATAGACCTTCAAAGGTTCAAACCAATAAAGCAGGAAAGGAGAACAATAGCGAGCTTCTTTACTATATATATATATATACACTGTATATCATATATATATATATATATATATATATATATATATATATATATATATATATATATATATATATATATATATATATATATATATATATATATATATATATTTTTATAAATATTTGCGCTGTTGCCCTTAACATTTAGGGATAGAAATATCAGCCTGACTGAGACAGGGAAATTGCTTTGTCCCACGCTAGTGTCTTCAGTTCAAACTTTAACATGTTGGAGAAAGGGAATAGGTAGCATTTAGGCATTTAACCCCATAGGCTGGAAAGTTTGTAAACAAAATATGCTAGGGCATTAGGGACCTAAGCCTCAGAGAGGGTTCACGCTCAATGACCCCTAGTTATGGTGGCCCTAAGCTTTATTCTATGCAATGCCTTTGTCAAGGTCGGATTGCCGGGCGTGTATAAGCCCTCCTCTGGCGAGAACGGGCGAGGTCGGGTCAGTCAGAGAGATTCCAGCGGTCACTAAACGAGGGTAGATGCGTGTCGAACGATATTCTTTATTCTTTATTACTTTTCCTCCTACGTCTAACTTAATTAGTGAATTGGGAAGACTGCCAGAATCGACTCCTGAGGTCCTCGTTTGTGCACTAGAGCATTCCAGTAAGTCCGATTCTTGTTGAACTTGTCGATTGACTAGTACTTTTCTGTATTTCACATTTTTTCTTTGTTTTTCTTCTTCAGCCACCACTTAGGTATATGTGTTTACAAAGTCTAGATTAAGCCTAATTATTTTATTGTTAGCTTCAACCCCATTATTCCAGTAAAATACCTAGGATTTAGGTCAAAATCAGGTTAAAATGATGTTTTTGTATGCCTATGTCCGAATGTTTGGGAGAACCGTTGCGTTTAAAATCAAATTCATCTCAAATATTCTTTGTTGGTTAATCTTAACTGGCGACCTTTGGCTAATTAACGTCTGTCTTTGAGGTTAACTTTTGGCTTCAAGTGACAGGTTACGTGTAATCTTGGTTTGCATGGGTAAAATTTATGTAAATTGAATAATACATGATCAACCAAGACTCTCACATGTAACAATATATATATATATATATATATATATATATATATATATATATATATATATATATATATATATATATATATATATTCAGTCCCTAGGCTCAGTTAACGGCGACAGGTTTTACAGCACTTGCCTAGTGAAAAAATCTGCAATTTTCGCCACCAAAAATCGCCGATTTCCGCTTATCAGCGCCAATAATTGGGTATTAGCGCCAATACCTACCTAACAGAGGTGCTGGTAACCGAAAATCGGCACTTTTTTTCGTGATAATCAAATTCGCCGAAAAACGCAAAAATCGCCGATTTTCGGTTATCATCACACCGTCAGAACAGTGATAATTCGAGGACTGCACTGTATATATATATATATATATATATATATATATATATATATATATATATATATATATATATATATATATATATATATTATATATGTGTGTGTGTGTGTGTGTGTGTGTGTGTGTGTGTTGTGTTTGTGCATGTGTATGTGTGTGTGTAGAATCTACTGGTCACTTATCAGATACATATGTAATTGTAATAGCCACAATGCCCTCTTAACTTCTCGAATTCTTCGCACTTTTTTAGATTTGCTTGTCAATATAAAGCTGTAAGATCCAAGTGCAAGAAATTGAAGTGTAATAGCCACAGTGCCCTCTTAACTTGTCGAATGTGAGGATGGGTCTATTCCAGCTTTAATAAATATATCTGAAAATGACTGGTGTATGTATGTATGAGAGGTAATAGACTTTTATCCTTCTTGTGGTCAGGTCGGCAATGTGACCTCCTTGTGATTATGGTGACATGGGTTTGTTTCCCACGACAGGAAATTTCAAATCAGTGACAAGCCAAAAAGTGTGAAGAATTTGAGTTAACCTTTAACGGACTGACATATTTTACGTCGACAAAAGTTGTCTGTCGGGTGTTCACGTCGACTACAAAAAGATTTTTAAATATTTAAAAAATACTTAAAGGCCTCGTTTGTTTTGTTTACAAGCGTGACCCAGCTGCGCATTCGCGAATTTCTTTCTTATCCCAAAAGAAAGCATCAGCTAACTCTGCTGAAAATCTCAGAAATTCTTTAGTCACTCGGTCGTAATTTTTGCACTGTTTTCATTAGCCTTTACATAAAGTTTTATATATGAAAATGTGTGCAATTTCATGTAGAATACAACAAAAAATAACTCATGGATGTAAATTTTATCAATTTTGACATATTTTCATGTAAATCATGATAAGTGCCAAAATTTCAACCTTCGGTCAAATTTGACTCGACCAAAATGGTTGAAAAATGCAATTGTATGCTAAAACTCCTCCATTCTAGTAATATTCAATCATTTGCCTTCATTTTGCAACAAACGAGAAGTCTCTAGCACAATATTTCGATTTATGGTGAATTTTTGAAAAAAAAACTTTTTCCTTACGTCCGCGGTAACTCTGCTGAAAATCTCTGAAATTCTTTGGTCACTTTGTCGTAATTTTTGCACTGTTTTGTATTAGCCATTACATAAAGTTTTATATATGAAAATGTGCGCAATTTCATGCAGAATACAACAAAATTAACTCATGGTTGTAGCTTTTATCAATTTTGACATATTTTCATATAAATCACGATAAGTGCCAAAATTTCAACCTTCAGTCAACTTTGACTCGACCGAAATGGTCGAAAAACGTAATTGTAAGCTAAAACTCTTATATTATAGTAATACTCAATTATTTACCTTCATTTTGCAACAAATGAGAAGTCTAGCACAACATTTCGATTTATGGTGAATTTTTTAAAAAACTTTCCTTACGTCCGCGCTAACTCTGCTGAAAATCTTGTAAGAGCCTGACGCCGTCTCTTCCAAACACGTGTGTGTTCGTGTGTTCGTCGTCCATCAGAGTGGACAAGACAACAAGGGCATCTCGTTTTCTTTCTCTAAAGGAACGCGATTTCAACCATATAATATTTCCGTCTGTTTCTCCCTAACCATTGTTGTCTTGATGTATGTACAATCACCACTATTTGCATTGCCATGCAAGCATTCTAATCATGTACTCATAATGTTCCAACAAATCTTCTGTATCAAACTGTGTGTATGTTTCTGTTTGTGAAGACGCCAAACATCTCGCCACTCCGATGGACGACGAACACACACGTTTGGAAGAGACGGCGTCAGGCTCTTACAATCTCAAAAATTCTTTAGTCACTTTGTCGTAATTTTTGCACAGTTTTATATTAGCCGTTACATAAAGTTTTATATATGGAAATGTGCGCAATTTCATGTAGAATACAACAAAAATAACTCATGGTTGTAGCTTTTATCGATTTTGACATATTTTCATATAAATCACGATGTGCCAAATTTCAACCTTTGGTCAAATTTGACTCGACCGAAATGGTCGAAAAATGCAATTGTATGCTAAAACTCTTACATTCTAGTAATATTCAATCATTTGCCTTCATTTTGCAACAAACGAGAAGTCTCTAGCACAATATTTCGATTTATGGTGAATTTTTGAAAAAACGTTTTCCTTACGTCCACGCTAACTCTGCTGAAAATCTCAGAAATTCTTTGGTCACTTTGTCGTAATTTTTGCACTGTTTTGTATTAGCCGTTACATAAAGTTTTATGTATGAAAATGTGCG